>NC_092700.1:14947389-15247389 GCF_964275005.1 Diadema setosum
GGCACATGAATAAACCCAGGTAGCTCGTGAGAAATTTCCGGCAGAGACCGGCGGGCCGCCGCCGGTACGCCTACGGGACACCGATAGATGACCTATCGATCACCCGTCGGTCTCTGAGCGATTTCGTAAAAATCGACCGGTGGCCGGTGTGAGATCGTCCAGTTGCCGATGGGGCATCGCTCGGTGACTGCTCAGTCTCTGCGCGGAGAAGATCCCCATATTTTGCATTTTTTACCTAAAATCGACCGGTGACCAACAGGATATCGACAGGGCATCGCTCGGGCATTGCTGAGATTTTATTAGCCTGCTCGACATTTCCAAAAACTGATGGGCAGTGCCAAAATTTCAGCAGCGACCGAGCAGGCTACAAATCGGTCGGTCGACGCTCTGAGTTGTGACCGTAGCCTTAATGTAGTGCCCAATGACATAAATAATATAAGTTCCTATACGATGTCAGTGAATTAAAGTAATAAAGTAAAGTAACTAATTGTTTGATTTTCATGTCTTGGTTATCTTGAAAGAATTTTCTGTAAACTGTATAAATGACAGTAAAGTAAGTTAACATGTTTCCATGTAATCATGGTATCTTCTAGATGTGGCACTTTGTAATCCAATACCAACGTTTATAAAACGTATAACATGTATAATGCGCCAACCCATGTAAACATAATTGGTAGTCACCAATTTTGACCAAACCGACAAAGGGTGCACTTGGTTACTTACTGCTTTCGTTTTCGAATGGATTGCGCAAATGAAAACGTATTTTTGTATTTTCTCTTGAGCATGATATGCTTGTGTGTCTGTGTGCGTGTGTGTCTGTGTCTATGTGTGTGGGTGTGTGCGTGTATTTTTTATGAAAAAGGAAAAAAAGTATCTTGTTTGGCAGGTTTTTTTTTCCTGTTCCTACCGGGGAATACCAGTCACACAAAGTCCTATATTATGTACTATGGATTCTGAAGTAGGCGACTGAAATAAATCCCGACAGAGCCCGTGTCAGAGGAAGTACTGAAAGGTTGTCACCACACACAGGAGAGGATGGAAGGATAAGGTGATCAAATATACCTCTTCAACTCTTAATCTGACAAAGTCTAAAAAGCAACATATTAGTGGTCCTGCATGCGCAAACCTTTTTTCTCTCTTTTTTTTTTCTATCATCGCTCGTATCTGAAATGCAAAAGGAAACTGTAGCTGCGCTGTTTCGTTTTGCTCCATGCTATTGTCAGAGTTCATGATCAAAGGATTATTCTTAGGTCTTGGGTTTCCCCACCTCCTTTGTGTCGTCATGCGAGAACAAAGTAATTACCGTAACGCATGGTTAATAGTGAATTGCCACGAAGTTTGTGTCGTTCAGTTTACGCGTGAATACTTTAATGTTGGAGGTTTAAATGCATGGTAAGCAGAGCTAGAGGTAAAGCAGTCGTGATATAGGCCATATAAATAAAATGTCAGAGATATGTCAGAGGGTGAAAAAAAAAATCACACGGGCAATAATACCCGTGGAATGAAATGCCAGGATTTAATGTAAATTTGGGCTGGTTTTAATGTCCAATTTTGCGATTTTTTATTTCTGGTGTTTTACCTTCAACATTGGCAACTCTGGTATTTAAGAATGCTCTGTCAGTTTCATCTCAGCAAATTTCATTTCGAACATTTTGTTAAATATCTGACTTTTCTTCCTTAAACAGCGTTAATCTCTGACTTTTTTCTCAAGAGGGAAGTTCAATGTTCAGTATTTTACACATAATTATTGTATTTCTGTTTGTTATACGGAAGGAGGATTGACCCAATTTTACAATGCATTTCAAACACTGAATATACATCAGTATTGAATAGTTGATAATCGAAATTCGAACCACAATTCCCTCCCATTCACAACGTATTACTTCAGTTGTTAGATCCCCCTTGTGTTAATTAATATAATAGGCGTATTGTATGCTAAAGTTCCCTCCCTTAGACCCTGTATACTTCATCAGGACTGCCTAAATTTCTGAACCCCCAGAGTGCGGCAGGATTTTCTCCGACTTTTCTTGTCTTGGACCCCCTCCCAAGTCTGGAACACCGCTACATGCCCCTCTTGAGCTTGCATTCCAAACTCCTCTCTCAAGAACAGACACCCTCAACATTGACCATGTCCCTATATCAGAGGAGCTGTCACTCTCGATTCCCCAGCCCATCCCCATAACGATCATTCTAGATCAGAAATCATGTAATTAAAGCACGATTAGTACACACGACAATCAAAGACACTGTTTTTCAGAACGTAAACCGAATATATATATATATAATCAAGAATGTGAAGTAGCAATCCCTAAGGAATTCACAAGACACAAGTCATAAGCAGCATCAAGCTTTGAGTAGATCGGTAGTTGAAGACCGTTATCGCTGATTAGGGTTCTAGAGCAATTACCCTCTGGACAATATCATTATTATCACGTCCTTCCCCTGACACTAACCCAAATCCTAATCCTGAACCTAATCATATAGCCCTAACCCAACCTGTAACCATAAACCTAACTGTAACCATAATCTTAAATTCTAACCTTATCACTAACCAGTATTTAGCCGGGGGATAATGATTATTGTCCTCGGAGGTAATTACCCAGATACGCTGATTAGTTAGGATTACTATAATACAATGTATGTACTCACCTTCGGCTGCCGCCATGACGCCAGCGAAGCTTCACAGAAAAAAAAACAAACAAACAAACAAAAAAAAAACAACGATCACAGCTTCTAAATGTCAATTGAATGTGACAAAAGTTACACGGGAAAGAGCTCGTCACCTGATGATTTGTCTTTTTCTACGATCCCAGAAATTTGAGCGCGGGCTGACCGAAAATCAGCTGAGGCTGTCTGAAAGAAATCAAAGGACTTCCTCTATCCTTGGCTTTGTAGCTTGGTTTTGTGGGCACGGAATCAAGTAGCGAACTGACGGACGTCTCTGATGTGTTCTTTGTGTGTTATGTTGTCTGTGCGTGCGATTCGTTGATTACAAGATTGCCCAGATTGCCAGACCCCGAGTGCAGTTGTATATTATTTAAGCTGCTGACATAATCATACTATGCTATAAAAGTGCAGAATGTCATCCTGAAATGTCACGTTCACGTAGCCAATACACGTATTGTCATTGCCGTTGCTCGCCTTGATCCATGCACTGTTATGTGGCAGTATACAATGTGTGATGTACGTACAGCACACGGTACTTCCCCTTTGTAAATTTCAGTGGGGGAATCCCCACAGTGATGTAATGTCTGTAGCAAAGGACATTAAATTAATCCATGGGCCAAGACCCGAAAAATGGGTTATTGGTACCACCTGAGGTGGCAAAACCTTTTTGGTGTCATTTTGTTTGTCGGGCATAGATATGCTTATCAAGCTATGATAGCATTTCCAAATGAGTAGCTTAGTCATAATAAATGAAATTTTAACCAATTTGGTCTCGTTTTTATATCCCTATACTTCTGAATCGAAACTAACCGCTATACAAAGAAGAGCACTGTTTTCTGTATGTCCACAGGTGTTCTGTTGTAAACGCGGTGCTCTTAGTCTTTATCTAGAACAATGTACCGTTATCATATCTAAAGTTCCTAATAAAAGGGATTATCTTTACTGTTTTTATACTACCCTCTAAACAAATACATCAGTTTTAAACAAAAATCACTCTGTTCATTTACAATATTATTTATTATAATGTATTGTAGTGTACCGGCACATTGTTTTTGCATTATCTTTCATTGTTGGATGGAAATAAAGCGACATTGGCATGGTATTAGCGTTTTCACCGTAGCGTTTTCACCGGAAAATGATAAATAATTGAAAAATACGGTAAAATTCACGAGGAATTTGTTGTTGTTGTTGTTGTTGTTATTAGATTAAGGGATATACACTGTATCATAAGCTTTGAATATTCCCTTCGCCGTCTTGAATAAAGACTAAGCGCACCGCGTTTACAACGGAACACCTGTGAACGTACAGAAGACAGTGCTCTTCTTTGTATAGCGGTTAGTCTCGATTCAGAAGTATAGGGATATAACAACGAGACCAAATTGGTTAAAAACTGGCATTTATTATGACTAAGCTACTCATTAGGAAATGCTATCATAGCTTGATAAGCATATCTATGCCCGACAAACAAAATGACACCAAAAAGGTTTTGCCACCTCAGGTGGTACCAATATCTGGCCTGGCCCATGGACTAATTCCACTACAAGCCTTTGTGAAGCCTGTATTTGTAAAAACGTCTCACTGGGATTTGCAAAAACGCTGCCGGGAAATGTAAAAATAATGTACTTCAATGGTATTACATACCGATGGTATAGATGAACTCGATGTCAAACAAAACTGCTCATGAACCTTTACCGTTTTCATTTTCTTGTAAACCCCACAACGGTTTTTTCACCAAACTTGGCAGATAGCTTCTTTATGGTGATAATAATGTGTGCTGAATTATCATTGCAATATTGGAATAATGGCTTCAGTGGGCTAGTAAAACAGCGTACCAAACGTAGCGATTTTGTGCATTATAGATGCGCGCAATAATGCGATTTTCGGCCTTCCATAATAAATTTAATGGGCTAGAAAAATGGCGTACGAAACGAAGACACACAATGATCGTTTGTGCTTCTGACAACTTCTCAGTAAATACAGGGGCGGATCCAGGAATTCCATAAAAGGGGCGCCTTTGCAAAATTAAAGGAGGGGCGCATGTGCCCCCTCCCATTTTTTCCTTTTTACTTCTTTTGTTTCAACAAAAATTAAAGAGGGGGCGTGCGCCCGGTGCGCCCCCGCCAGGATCAGCCACTGAATTATATAAGATTATATCTTACTATAATCTCAAAGTTTAGGATGAAAGTCCTTCATCTCTTGGTTCTGTGTAAGTTTAAAGGGGAAGTCCAGTCAAAATATAAGTTAGTCTGATAAAAAAGAGTAACATTTTACGAGTTCAAAAATTTGACTGAAATTGGGTGAAAAGTAAGGAAGTTATGACATTTTGAAGTTTTGCTAATTTTTGCAAAACAGTTATTGTACAGTGGATATGAATATGCAAATGAGTGAGCTAACCATGTCATAACCTCACAATTTCCCATTGATCGTGTACAAAAAATGACGAAAATTCAATGTTTCTGTCATTGAAGTCTGCAACATGATGTTATTCCTGGTTGAATAACTTCAGAATAGTGATCAGTTAGATATACGAGGATTTCAGCCTCGGGCATAATTGCGTTTGAATGAAAAACTGGAAATTTCAAAATTTTATGTACAAACTAGGCCTATATGGAAAGTTGTGAGGGGATGACATGCTCACTTTGTCATTAATTTTGCATATCATATTGACCGTTCAAGAAGTGTTTCCCGAAAAAATAGCGAAACTTCAAAATGTCATAACTTCTTTATTTTTCATCCGATTTCGATCAAAATTATACCGTTGAACTCGTAATATTTTACTTTTTCTTATCAGACTAACTTATATTTGGACTGTATTTCCTCTTTAGGGCTACAGTATCACTTTGTTCACAGTTTTCGATTAAAATAAAAAGGATTTAATCACCTTTTGTGTGTTCCGAATTCCATAAGATTACTGTTTAGCGTAGGTTATACGCTAGCGTAGGTTATATACGGTATACGTATAGTGTAGATCTGACAGCTACGCATTGTGTATTATGCGTTATGTAATAGAGTAATCATAACGTCGTAGACTTGTATTTTTCTCTTTCTTCTATCACTTTAGCCATGAGCTGACATGACGTGTTAACCAGAGCTCAGAATTGTCTACACGGTGGCAGTCCAGAAGTAATTCACAACTTCTCAGACTCAGAATGTGATCGATGCTGATGTTGAACTGTCCAGTTTATTGATTGATACTTCCAGGTGAAGATTCACATGTAAGAATCTAGGTTGGATATGATACATGTGTTAGTGATGTAATTCACTAGCAACTTCTGTAAAGTATCTATATGTTTCTGTTGGAATGGGAAAATGAATGAATGAATGAATGAATGAATGATTGAATGAATAAATGACAATACCGTGTAGAGTATTGGCCCTACTTAATCAAGACAGGATTTCTTCTTTTTTTTTTGCCCAAATTATCCTTGTTGAGTATAACAATAATTATGCTCGGACATAGAAATGGATCGTGGCGATGTAAAAGTTCGCATAATAATAGGGCCTTTGCAGTGCTAGCAATGCTGAAGAGGTCATTCTGGGTCAATATATAGGCATACATAATTATATATATATATATATATATATATATATATATATATATATATATATATATGTGTGTGTGTGTGTGTGTGTGTGTGTGTGTGTGTGTGTGTGTGTGTGGTGTGTGTGTGTGTGTGTGTGCGTCAGGCTCTCATGTCATGCTGTCCTTTCTTTGTTCTGTACGATTAAGCATAAGTTTCTCAGTTTAATTACGTTGATTTTGTTGAATGTTTGTATTCGTTTCACTGTGAAAACGATGGTGATATCAAACGGAATTCCAATATCATTAAAAGAGTGTGTGTGTGTGTGAACTGGGAAGTCCCACCACCATGAATTTTTAATCATCTTCAACCTACATCAATGCATCAACACAACATAGAGGAATCTTAAGCAAAATTAATCATAAATACAGAAACACTATGACGAAAGGTAGTTAATCATGTACACTGTTGTATTTTGTACTTCATAAAGATTTACATCACTATATGTGGGGGTTTTAATGATCACCGTAACAAACACGAAACGCGATCCACGACGGCCGGAGAAAGCTACAACACTTGATTACGGAAAGACCTCAGGACAGTTTGCCAGTTTGCTAATGAAAATAAATGATAATGTGTCTTGTTTTGTCAGCACCAAGGATCCGATTATCAAGTCATTGTAGATACAAGCACATTCCACTAAATGTATTGCATCTTTTGTATCTTGTATCTTGAAGGTTAATCGTATCTCAAGCATACTAAGTAGATGACAATGTACATGATACATAACTCTAAAAGCCGCTTCACTCTTTGTCATTATACAGCATTAGTAAAAAATATTCTGCTTATATAGTGCAATAAAGATATATTCTTAGTTACCTTCTCATATCAATGATTACCTTGAGTGATATAGACGACAGAAATATAACTTGATTTAACCATGGACCCTACCACAGGTCCATGATTTAACAATGCTCCTCGACAAAACATTGAAATCAGTGGAAATATAATGCAGACAATGTTATGCTACAAACGGCGTGTTCATAATTGATAATTACGACAAACGGCGCGACTATACACATGCAAGTCAGGCCTTTAGGTGATCATGTTAAGCACATTGTTATAGTGTATCTATCATCATAATAATATAGCAGTGATGAGGCAATGTCGTGGAATGAGAGTAGCACACCAATACGTTTAGGCAAAGATTTCTATACCATAAGCCGCGGAACAAAAGGGGAAGGAGGGTGGTCGCAGTCCTCCCCACTTTTGGAGAACATTTTTGGAGAACATTTTGGAGAATATTTTGACTGAAAAAGAGGTAGGTTTATTACTGCAGAATACTCCGTCATGGTCCAATCTGCGTAAATGTACGCACATCCGTGCGTAGCAAGCGACTAAAGGTAAGATTATAGTGTATAGACTGATATAGATAGCACACGCCCTCAAAGTTATGACGGAGTATTGTGCAGTTGTTTCAAAACAGAAAAGAAAACGCACATTGTACATTTTGACAAACTTCACGCTGCTCAGGAAGTTCAGCAGTCTTCTTCTGGACAAGATGTTACATAAATAATATGTTACGAAAATAAGACATTATATTTATCACCATAAATGTTCTTCACAATAACAAACTAAAGCCTATCAAATTGATACAAAATGACAAACCGGAGGGATAAGAGAAGGAGAATGTTTGAACCTGCAAGGCAAGGACCACATTGTACAGTGCTCCTAAGATGTTTCGCAAAATAACATCAACAATAATCCACATACATGCATTGAAAATGTACTAACCCGAAAGTGTTTAAGACTTCATTATCATTAGTAGGCCCTATATACCTTGTGTTCGTCATTTCCGAAGGGTCCTCTGGGGACCATCTAATAGCTAGAATATGATACAACAAACTAATCTTACTACTTTTATACTCACTTATAACTCTCTTGTCTGATGGTGGGATGCCATCAAGTTATCTAAACAGAGCTATGCCTAAATACTTCACATCAACATTGCGAGGCTAAAAGTCAAAGAAAATAAAAAGGAAATTTTGCCAAGAATTGTGGTAGGTCCTATTCATTGTCACTTCGTTGTTGTTGTTGTTGTTGTTGTTGTTGTTGTTTTATTATTTATTTATTTTTTTTTTGGGGGGGGGGGTTAGGGGTTAGAGAAAAAAAAACTGGACATTTATAAATTTTTCATACAGTATGTACAGAGCTCACATAGACATCCGACTCTGAATATTCACTATCCACTTCATAAAGATTCACGAAATCAATTATCTTTGTTTTGTTTTTTCATGATCACCTTAACAAACACGAAACGCGATCCATACGATGGCCGGAGAAAGCTTGACTACGAAATACCTCAGGCTCCGAAGCAACAATTCATAAGGTAATGAACAGTTTGCCAGTTTGGAAAGGAAAAAGAATAATAATGTGTCTTGTTTTGTCAGCATCAAGGATCCGATTATCAAGTCATTGTAGATACAAGCACATTCTACTAAATGTATTGCATCTTTTGTATTTTGTATCTTGAAGGTTAATCGTATCTCAAGCATACTAAGTAGATGACAATGTACATGATACATAACTCTAAAAGCTGCTTCACTCTTTGTCATTATACTGCATTAGCAAAAACTATTCTGCTAATATAGTCCAACAAAGATAATATGTTCTTACTTACCTTGTCAAATCAGTGATTACCTTGAGTGATATAGATGACAGAAATATAACTTAACAATGCTCCTCGACAAAACATTGAAATCAGTGGAAATATTATGCAGACAATGTTATGCTACAAACAGCGTGTTCATAATTACAAAAAAAAACGGCGCGACTATAGGCTACACATGCAAGTCAGGCCTATAGGCGATCACGTTAAGCACATCGATGCAATGTATATATCATCATAATAATATAGCAGCGATGAGGCAATATCAAGGAATGAGAGCAACACACCAATACGTTTAGGTAAAGATTTCTATACCATAAGCCGCGGAACAAAAGGGGGAGGAGGGTGGTCGCAGTCCTCCCCACGTTTGGAGGACATTTTTTGAGAACATAGTTTTTTTTTTTTGACATAAAAAGGGGTAGGTCTGTTACTGCAGTAGGCTTATACCCCCGTCATGGTCCAATCTGCGTACATGCGCGCACATCCGTACGTTAGCAAGCAACTAAAGGTAGGGTTATAGTGTAGAGTGATACAGATAGCACATATCCGCCCTCAAAGTTATGAGGGAGTATTCTGCAGTTGTTCCAAAACAGAAAAGAAAACGCAGATTGCACATTTTGAAATCTAAAGCAATTAACAAAACTTCACACTACTCAGGATGTTCGACAGTCTTCTTCTGGACCCGATGTAACATACATAATTATGCTACGAAAATAAGACATTATGTCACCATAAATGTCCTTGACAATAGCAAACTAAACCCTATCAAATTTCACCAAAATGACAAACCGGAGGGATATGAAAAGGAGAATGTTTTAACTCTCCCTACAAGGCAAGGACCACATTGTGCAGTGCTCCTAAGATGTTTCACAAAAAACATCAACAATAATCCACATACATGCCTTGAAAATGTATACTACTACTATGAAATGATACAATAAATTAATTTTACTGCTTTTATGCTCACTTATAACTCTCTTGTCTGATGGTGGGATGCCATCAAGTTATTTAAACAGAGCTATGCCTTACTTCACATCAGCATTGTTAGGTTAAAAGCCAAAGATGACAGACAAATTTTGCCAAGCATTATGTGGTAGGCCCTATTTATCATCACTTCGTCGTCGTTGTTGTTGTTGTTATTAATATTTTAGTTATCATTTTCTCTCTTTTTTTTTTTGGGGGGGGGGGGGGTTAGGGGTTAGAGAACAACTTGACATTTATAATTTTTTTCATACAGAGCTCACATAGACATCCCGTCCTGAATATTGGCACTGTTAAGCGACTCTCCGAATGACGTCGGCTCTACGTCAGGATTTACACCGTCTACCATCTCGCGCGCCCTCAAAGGATCAATCCGGACCCACACCAAGCATGTGTTCACAGGGCAGGCGGCGCCGTGCTTCTGTGCAAAGCTCAGCCAGATTGAAGGTAGTACTGTTTCATGCTGCCGACTTTCGCGATATCGGCTTTGGACGTGGGCGGAGAACTCGACGAAGTCGAAAACTTTCTTCACTTTGTCGTGTTCCAGTTTCGATGACTCTTTTTTGGTTGTCTCGACATCGGACCAATAGACGTGCGTCTTGCACAGCCTTCTGACGAAGATGTTTCCGCTAGTATCGGAGTATATTCTGACTCTGCGCACGAGTGAAGAGAAGAAGACAAATATCACATCATTATGCCATGAATGTACACATATTGTGCATCTAAAACATTGATATCCTAATTTTGTATCTTGATATTACATTATAGGTAAGGATTTTCAACAATGGGTCAATGGTTTGGTAGCGCAAAATTGCACCCAGTCACCAGAACTCGGTTCGGAAAAACTTTACACGCACTGTAATTCACTTCACCGACGGCCGACGAGCGAATCCAAAAATTTCATTGTAAGTAACTTACAAAAATATTCAGTGGCTTCTCCGAATAATCTTGTATGCATGTGTTCAGAACTCACGTTGTTATCTTTGCGAGGCATAATACTGTGGTCAGGTTTTACCACGCGCTTTACTTGCGCCTGTGCCAAACTATCTCACTTAACCATTTTTCGCCTTCATGTAAAACGTAGGTTCGTTACACCTACGTTTTTTGTATTAAATAGCTTGACTGAATAAGGTTTGAAGCAACAGCTACCAGTCTTATGCCCCTGTCACACTTTGCAGGATAAGGCAAACACATGGGAAGCGAAGGTCGATTTTTGGCATCATTGATATCCGTCAAAATGCGTGTAATGTCCTTTTTATCCTTTGGATGGGCGTTTATCTTCCGGTGATTTCCGTCAGAGCGGCCAGAAAACTTTGTGCATGCACAAAGTTTTTCCTCGCCAAAAAACGGATAGCGCGATCCGACCCTTGTCCTATAGTTGCTCGTTTTTCCTGTATCTGTACTGTACTTTGTCGTTTTCGATCCGCTAGGCCTTCTGTAAAGTCCGTTGCTGCAAGAGATGGAACGGGTAGAACAACTATGTTCAGCACATCGAACGCATACCCACGGCATAGTCACATGACAATTACCGGGCAAAACGCATGTAGTCACGGACGACAAACGGACAGGACGATCATTAGTGATGATTACAGCATATCTCAAAGTTATCTACAGCACATCCACAATACGAACAGCTAAATGAAGCCGATGTTTAACGAATATATACCAGCCTTGCTACAGATACAAGGAAAAAAAAAAAGAACGTCTTAGGACCTCGCCCTTTTCAGTTAATGCCTCTCTGTCTCGATAAACTGCTACCGACTCCAAGCTGCAGTATATAAAACATCGATACAGGGCAGCCTTATAGGCAAATATGAATCTGCAGAATGCCAACATGCATGACCCTCAAAAAGTATATTGCCGCCTGGAGGAGGCAACGCAAGCAACAGAGAAGGCAGATGCGGTCCAAGAAGTGGCAAATTGGTCCTGAGAGACACAGGCAATTTAGTTTGTACGACCAGTTATTGTAATAGACACAAAGGCGAAACAAATTCGAAATACTTTGCTAAGTCTCCCCGAATTTACCATGCAAATGTTGTGTTTCAGGTGAAAAGATGGGAGGCACATCAAAAAAGAAAGCAAAATGCATATGTTTTAAGGTCGGAATGACCACCATCTTCTTAAGGGAAAAAACAACTTCTCATCCCTCTGTGACAGGACAACAAGTCTTTCGGAAAAGCAAGATTTTCAGTCAGTTCACTATCATAGATTAGCTGTTGTAAGAATAATGAGGAACTGCAGAGATCTGAACAAATTTAGTGCAGCATCATTATCACATATAAAACACTAGTTGTAGGTTTTACCACCAAAAAGGGCAGCCTTGATCAGATTCGCTATCATGGGGCAATAAAGTAGATTCGATATGACTGGGCATCAGCTGAGATAAACTCTTGGATATTCACAGGTTAAAAGTTGTGAGTGAACTTTGAGTTGAAAATGAGAGAATGAGTAGAAGCCATCAAAATTGAAACCCATGACGTCGAGGTTCGAATAGCATTAGGAAATCTAAATGAGCCATCGTACTGTGATGCATTTGATTTGACGTATCACAGAAACTATTTAAGAGAAAATAAAGACTGCTTCAAACCTTGAGTCAATGTCCAAACATGAAAATTGTATTGCTGACATTGATATTCTGAATCCAGTCAAGTGTTCTATGACTTCAGGATCTTCAAGTACAATGGATGAGTTCAATTAAGAATGATTTTGTGCCTTTACTTGAGAAAATAGTAAGAACATCTGAAAAAAAAAAATCAATAAGAAACAAAAAGAGAAGGTTAAAGTTGTGAAGTAACATCGGGCATGTATGACAGTGATTTTGTGGCAAACTTTCAGGTAAATCGGCATGTAAGTGATAATTAGGACCAAAATGAAGAAAGTGGTGTCAAAGGTCAAACAATGATTAAGTAGCCATCATATTATTGAGGAGGAGGGTAAGTCTTGGCCTTCGATCCCTGGGCTTTGGCATATTGATGGGAGCTGATATGAGATGTGACGTGAAGTGTACAGGTAGTAGAGGCAGAACTGGTCGAGCAGTGGACGCTCCAAGATGATGCAATAAATTTATAATCCAATAGCCGTCAGGTCAATGGATCTCTGACTCTCGATGTACGTCTCATGCGTCACTTATTTGTTCCTCGCGCGTTTTGTCCTGTGGGCAAGCTGTTCATATTCGTTTCTCATGCGTTTGCTTACGTTCCACTGTCCTGTACACAATCGCCCCAGGTGCATTATTTCTTCGTTTTGTTCGGTCCCTAAACCGTGCATGTACGCTCCTGTAAAACGGAATCTTTGCACTTTGTCCACCGGATTGACGATTTGAACAACGGATGAGCAAAATATCTCCCGTTTCTTGTACGGTGGGCCTATCCGGCAAAGTGTGACAGGGACTTTAACTGTTACAATTATCATACCTCCACGGGATCAGACTGCATCGACAGGTAGGGTTATATGCTTTCTTACTGGAATTATATGGAAAGAGGACCACTTCTAAGAACATTACGCAGTAATGATGGTTATCATAGTTTCTATGTTTTTCTTTAGTTTCCCTCGTTATTTCATGTACTGTCTTTCATATACGTCAGTACATGTCTGATAATGTTGTCGATGTCTCTATACTCGCCTATCACTCTTCGGACATGCGCCTTTTAATATCATCTTCTTTTTTTTTTTCTAAGATATAATTGTGCCATACAAATTTTGTGAATCATCATCAGTATGATGATTAACAGCATACATAATATATATATATATATATATATATATATATATATATATATATATATATATAATATTCCTCCACTTGTACATCGAAATATTGTTCACATGTATGTCATTTCCTTTTGTACTATATCTGTATGCCTGTATTACGTTACGGGTAAGATTAGAGGTTCCCGATTTGGTCATTTTTATCGTGTATTTCTTTGTATTTCTGTACAATTTTATTTGTACAAGTGGACAAAATTTGTAAAACAAAATTGAAACTGGAACTGAATTACCTGCAATCAAACATCTTTTTCATTTTTTCCCCCAAGTTGACCAGAGGCCCGTTGCATAAAACTCCAACCGGATTTTTTTCCGGTTGAAATCACAAAATTCCGGTTGGAAGCTCCCAACCAGAGTTTTTATGCAACGGATTTTACATTCTTAGATTAGCAACCTTAAAAAATTCAGGTTGGGCAAATCCCAACCTGAATTTTTTAAGGTTGCTAAAAAAGTTTTATGCAACGGGACCCAGATGTTTAATGTTGTTTTCCTTTGGTACAAAAACCCCCACAAAACACCAGGTTCATGTCACTGACCATTTCTTTCGATGTAACTTTGTGTATAAAATCGTGTGAAAACAACTGGAATGAGATAAAGAACGCAGCGTAAGGAAATAAAGCGTGTATATACGATATAGCTTCCTTTTGGATGTCCCTTGATACAGCACTTGTATCAACCAGGGAGGTGAGTCTCACCTCCCTGTATCAGCCCATGCTAGTACCTTCAGGCAGATCACAATAACTAACTGAGATCACTTCTGAGTTTGACAACAAAGTGTATCTAAACTTACCCTTCGAGACAGTTCTCGAGTATCTTCAGCGTAAGGCGCTTCTCCTTGTTTCCCTCATTATTCAGAAAATCTGTATGTGACGTCATGATTGGAACTTTCGTCGTCGTTGCAGGGGTCACCGGGTCACTGTCGTGGTCCAGGGATTTATAGTAGAGCGTGCAGTCTCTTTCCTTCTCCCTTTCGATCACCTGTTTTTTCCTAAACATGACTTTCAGTCTAAAATCGTCGCCTGAATGGAAACAGATAAGTTTTAGAACATTGTCAGGGTAAGATTATCCGAAATACAAGTTCTACAGCAAACAGTAAATAATTTTGTAAAAAAGGTGAACAATTGAAGGTAAAACAAAATTGTCTAAAGCAATTATAATTCATCACGCGAACTCTTCTTTGGTATAGTTTCTATCCGTTCTACCGTGTCTCACAGTGTGTTCACAATGTGTTCACATAGTCGACTATGTGAAAGCGCTCGAATTTCAGTGTGAAGATGCTATGCTCGGTTTTCGGTTCACCATGTGTGAGTCCTTAAAAGGACGGAGTGAAAGGAGGAATGAGAAGGTAGGAGAAGCAAGAAATTGAGTGAGAGTATTCTTTCTGGAGTGTGTGTAGTCCTGAAAAGGACTACACACACTCCAGAATAAATCTAAAATCAACCTCCCCCCACTCACACGTCGCCCAGGACACGTACTACTCAATAGTCCACACCCACGTCCGCATACACACTGCCGCCGCCACGCCGGCTTCACCCACGTCCGCATCGTACCTACTTAATCTCCTTCATCTCCAGCCTCTGTAAATATTCTCATTTGTAAATATTGAAATAAATAAAATTAGATTTTGTAGATAATTAAAAGTAGTGTAGATTTTTATAAATGTATTTAGATAAATATTTGAATTCAATATATCTTTTGGAGTAAATTGCCCACCCGGCAGAGAGCTCCATAAAGTTAAAAGAACAACAACCTTACGTTGCCATGCGCCATGAGCGCCTGACTTGGCGGATACCGGCGCTATACAAGACTTCATCATCATCATCATCTCTGGTTCACAGTCCTTTTCAGGGCTAAACACACTCCAAAAAGAATACTCTCGCCCAATTTCTTGCTCCTTCTCCTGCCTTCTCATTCCTCCTTACACTCCAACAGTCCTTTTAAGGACTCACACACATGGTGAACCGAAAACCGAGCATATGCTATGTGCACCACCATACAAACTCCTTCCTTCAAAAAGTGAGTGTGAAGATGATTTCACACTGTGGTACGGTATTTCACAGAGAGCTCACATGGTAATGTTTTGTGTTGAAATATGTGTTGAAATTTTACGAAAGAAATATGCTATGTAAAAATGTATATCAAACTTTTAGATGATATTACTCTTTATTGATGAAATTATAAAGCAACGCCGTACAGAGAACAAATTAATCGAATCAAATCAAATTATACTTCTATGATTCGAGAGATCTCCCAAAGATGCTTTTGCAAATGCTTTGAATGGTATGATGCGAAAAATATGATGTCATTTTCTCATACTATCATAGTTATAGTCCACTTACGGAGCGACAGGTCAAACGATAGCTCGGACCTGGTACTGTTGTCTCTCACCACCTGGGCCACCTCCGTCGGTGTGGAGGGTGCCTGGTTCTGGACTCGTACTGATGCTGCACTTGCAGCCGGGCCTGACGTCTGTCGTGGTTGAGCGGGCGACGGGAGTGGCAATACAGGCGCTTGCTGGTCTGTCCCTCCTGTAGTCCGAGGCAGTTCGACGTTAAAATGACCACCAACTACGTCCCCTTGCTCATTGTATTGATCTGTACCAAACATAAAGCACGATGAGTCTTAGCTAATGACACGTGCAGTTATTCCTTTTCAAGAAATCATGATCTGTAGTGACATTCTATCATTGTGACATTTGGGGTTCCTTTAGCCCTCACATTGGAATCATCACATAAAAGAATAAGGCTTTTGTCTAGCTTAATAAATTTGCCACAATTTCTAGCACTTATACGTTTTGATATATCTGTTGGCATAATATGCTGAATACACAATTTGATAAAAGGCAACCGTCTATATGGACATGAAACTGTTGCCTTAAACCATAAACCTTGTGGAGCAGTGATCTTAAGATGTCAGGCTTGACTGTTTTGTTCGGGTTACTAATCAACCCGCGAGACGATACTCTAGTGTTGTTTTCAGATCACTCAACATAGGTAAATGTTCACTTCTTGGATAAGAAGGTATCTTGCAATGATCCATTAGAAGCGAAAGCACGTACCACTACCACCGTCCCGACAACCAGCTTCACAAAATGAACGAACAAACAAATGATCCCTAATAATTTTTAGAATATAATTGTCAAACAATCACCGGAAGTGTTCAGCAACAGGTTGTTGCTCTCTGAGGGATGCGCCGCCGTAGTCGCTGCTAAAGCAGATATCAGATCAGCAAGTTCCTGCTCACTGAGCTCGGACATGTCGGAGTGGCTTTGGAGCTGTTCCAGGAGAGACCTTTCGGTCCTCGCAATCCCCGCTGTGGATTCGCTACCTGGAACCGGTTGAAGAATGATATCAGGGTGTTTCACTTAATGTCTCATTAGGTGATCCGAGTATCCTCTCGGATCACCTATTGTATCTGTACTGATTCTTTCTTCTTCTTCTTTATTTCTTTCTCCTCAAATCTTGTGCAGAGGTTAACTCAAAAAGTCCTCCACCTATCACTTTCAAACTTATACCATATATGTATCACGTCCTAAGGACGACAGATCTAGTGTATCAATGTGATAAGTCAACCGTGACGTGACGTCATTATCTGAAATCACGTTTACATTCATATCTCATTAATGGAATGGAATTTTTCAAAGAAATGTACATCACATATAGTTCAAATCAAGCTCTATTGATAAATTTCATAAAACTTAATCACGTTCATAGTAAACGAGCGCTACGCGAAATTTGAACATGCTCCAATCGAGCTCAAAATTGTTCTAGACACGTTTCAGATCATTTAGAGCATTTAAAAAAAAACACACAAATCGACGGACGCGTACGCGCGCGCGCATGTACGCACGGGCAGCTCGTATGCAATATAAATTCCCCCCCCTTTTTTTTTTCACATGGATCAGATGTCTTACATGTCAAGGAATAATTCTACCAAGTTTCAAGTCAATCCGACTCAATATGACGTCATACGGGCCCGTCAAAGTTGAAATTCCGCGCGCGCGTCAATGGCGATATGCATTGGAACTATGCCAAAAAACCGCCAATATTAATTCCGATTTTACTCGTCAGGATGGAGGGTGACCCCCCCCCCCCTCCCCATTTTCTTTACATATTCTGAAAGCTGATGAGTTGAACATGTCATATCATGGGTTGGCAATGCTGTAAAATGATTATAAGATATCAAATTTCTTAATGAAATGAAAAAAGTAAATTTTCACAATGATGTCATCAAATTTCAAGGTCACTGGAGCGTATGTCACTTATCCTTTGCCGATTTTCACCCAGATTTCAGCAAGTTGTAGCTTATTAAATGCTGTGCCATCAAAATTTTGATTAGATGACGGCATCACCTCGTAAAAATTTGTCAAATTTGACCAGTTTACGTGTTATCTCTATGGGAGTGCAGTTTTTCTGGAAATGAAAATTGACATGACTATTTTTATCGAGCTCTAACTCACTTATCCTTCGGTGAATTTCTCCCAGATTTTAATATGTTGTAGCTGACACTTTGGGCTATCGTCAATGTGCCCTCCATTTTTTCATACGACGTCGAGATCGCGTCGAAAAACTTGGTTGAAATTGGCACTTGGCTTCGACGTAGCGTCATTTTGCTTGATACACAGAGCCTATGGGGGATGAAATAGGTCATTGCATAGCGCACCGGACTTGTAATCTAAATGTCCCGGGTTCGAGCCTCACCCCAGGTTTTTTCTTTTTTTTTAACACTTTTTTCTTCTTTTTCTTTATTCATTCTTATTCTCCCTTCCTAACTTTATCTTTTTCTAATTTTTTTTTTTTTTTTATGCTTCTCCTTGGAATTTCTATACATTATCTTAATTTTTTCTTTATTTTTCTTTCTCTGTGCAATAGATCAACACAACCCTGGCTATCAACCCCATATTTTGCACATGTTTAGTTCATGTCACGAACATCATTTCATAAAAAAACAACTACTCCCTCCGACACCATCTTGGGTAGGTAAATTAGGGTCAAAGGTCAAAGTGTGTAATCCTGTATCTTCGTAAATACACGTCCTATCTTTCCCACATTTTGCACACGTAAGGAACGTGTTGCAAGAATCATTTCACAAAATAACAACTTTTTGCTCAGAAGCCATCTTGGCTGTGTAAAGTGGGGTTAAAGGTCAAATATACTTCCTTCTGTAATCTCATTAGTGTATATGGTATCACCGTCATAGTTTGCACACACATGGACCTCGATAGACGGATCATTTTCTAAAATAATGACGCTTTGGTCGGACGCCATTTTGGCTGTGCAAATGGGCTATTATCGCTTCGGGAGTATATTTTTTCTGGAAATGAAAAATGACATGACTGTCTTTATCGAGCACTAGCTAATTTATCCTTCAGTGAATTTCTCCCAAATTTTAATATGTTGTAGATGAAACTTTGGGCTATCGTTCATGTGATCCATTGTAATTGGCAGTCGGAATTGCGTCCAAAGACCTGGTTGAAATTGACGCTTTGCTTCAATGTCGGGAGATATGTCTTTCTTTCGGTAACTTTCTTTGCAATAGCTCAAGATAAACACGCCCTTTCACTCCCACATTTTGCACGTTTAGTCCATATCAAGTACATCTTTTTCATAAAATAACTACTTCATCAGACACTGTCTTTTCTAGGTAAATTAGGGTCAAAGGTCATAACATTTATTTCCGAATATATCGGATCACCTAATTTGTCAGTGTTGACAAAATTCCAAGTCTAGTTTTTCTTCTTTTTTTTTTTTTTTTTTTTTGCCGTGAGGGATCATTCGTGAAACAGTCAATGATTCCAGCTATAAAGATAAAAAAGTAAAGGCGTCAGTGAATTGATTATAACAGGGACAGATGATTAGCATTTGCGTCAATATTGAAAAGAAAATGTTACGTATTCCTGTTAATCCTTTCTGTGCCAGGGACTTTGTACAGTGTGTATACAACGCTGTGTGGTTTTCTGTGCCAATCAGCACTTGAAAGAGCTGGAGTAACATTCACGTGTTACCAGAGAAAGAAAGTGACTGTAGTACAAACTTATACAATCATCCTTCTGAAACTATAGATGCATTAAGTTTCACAAAATCAGTCAAAAATGACAACGTTACGACGGAAATGGTTCCAAAATGTACAAATCATCTTTAAGCATCACCATTTCCTTTCTTCCAATGACGAATACCGCCCCCCCCCCCCCCACCTCAAGGAAAAAAAAAAAATCAAATTTCAGGTAAATTCAAGAAGTGGAATTTAGGAGGGCAGTGTTGGTTACAGGACTTTCAACGTTTTAATGTTTTCAAAGACTATATGTGTCTCAGCCATGATTTATTCAAAACACTGGATAATCCGAGTTTATTTACGTCGATGAACTTAGAAGGCAAATTGTAGATGAAAATTGGTGAAGCAGCCGACTTACCATTGAGTGGGTCTGTTGGAAGACATCGGTCTAGACTGAATTCAAGCTGCAGCCACGGAAGGGTGTAAAACAAATAATTGTGTACTTAGATCTCATTGAGTCATGCATGCAATTTATACAAATTCTTGACCTGATTTCAAATGCCACGACATGTCCTTGTTCTAGAGTCATTATCATACACTTCTGCACTTATGTAGGCCTATATATATATATATATATATATACATTAATGGTCCATAGGGGGAATATACGTCCGAAAACGATCTTACGGGGAATTCTCTCCAAAGGGGAAATGTTTTATTCCCTTTAAGGTTTTGACAATGTTTTCTAATGCCTTACTGATCTGGGGCTTAAGGACTACTCCACAGTAGGACACAGATGGCGTAGTGTATGTAGATTGAGGAATGTATACCATCAATACAATTTAGGGGAGATTGTAAGCGATGCAATAAAAAAATGGGTGTGCATATTGGATATGCATTTGGGGAATGTAGGTACATGTCAGCATGTATATCTGCTTTTTCAAAAAAAAAAAAAACAAGTTGTATTTTCTCATTAACATAAAGAATTTAGTGGTAAAAGATGCCTTTTGTACTCTTTCAATCCAATGCTTCATTGAGACCATATCAACGCATTCCTGCTGGAAAGAAGACAGCGTCGCCACAATGTGAGGCACATTGTGAACACAATGTGAAATCTCTTCACACTGTTAAATTCGAGCGTTTAACAGTGTGAACACAATGTGAGTCATCAATTTATAGTGTGAAACAAAGCATTACTATGTGACCATTCTGTGAAAACCACACCACAGTGTGAAATCATATTCACACTGTTACATTCGAGCATTTTCACAACGTCGACCATGTGAATACACTGTGAACACACTGTGGGACACTGCGTTCTTTCCAGTAAGGATATAACTTTTCAAAAAGGCAATATTTGCATTTTTTTCTGAATATTATCAGGCTTTTAATCAAAGTTTCCAAAGCTATCATTTATTCCGCATTTCCCCTTATGGCTGGAAATAGCGTAATATTCTCTCTCTCTCTCTGTATATATATATATATATATATATATATATATATATATATATATATATATATAAATATAAGGTGAGAAATAGTTCCCTGGGTCCCGAACGTACGCGGTGCCGCATTGTTGGATGCATATAGTTGAAAGAAATTGGACTGAGGCGGGACGTTGCTCTCGATCTTAGTCTCCCTTTTATTTGTCAAGCTTTCGGCTCGTCATTGGGCCTTCGTCAGGACCTACCAACAGAACGATTATTATATGAATAACCTGATGTGTCATATAATATATAATGCAATTTCACATATTACCAATCTTCTCTAAGTTAGAGTGGATATTTGTATTGAATTGAATGATTGATTTGTGTATATAAAGGAAAGGATTGAGAAGATTGGTAATATGTGAAATTGCATTATATATTATATGACACATCAGGTTATTCATATAATAATCGTTCTGTTGGTAGGTCCTGACGAAGGCCCAATGACGGGCCGAAAGCTTGACAAATAAAAGGGAGACTAAGATCGAGAGCAACGTCCCGCCTCAGTCCAATTTCTTTCAACTATATATATATATATATATATATATAATATATATACATATATATGTATATGTATATAATTTGATTTATAGTAGAAGGAATGACGGGATAGAGAAATGCATTAAAGGCATAATTTACCATTTGCAGATGAGATGAAAACATAGACATCCCACTCTGAATATTGGCACTGTCAAGCGACTCGCCGACTGACGTCGGCTCTACTTCAGGATTTACACCGTCTACCATCTCGCGCGCCCTCAACGGATCAATCCGGACCCACACCAAGCACGTGTTCACAGGGCAGGCGGCGTCGTGCTTCTGTGCGAAGCTCAGCCAGATTGACGGTGATACTGTTTCATGCTGCCGACCTTCGCTACATCGGCTTTTTAAGTGGGCGTAGAACTCGAAGAAATCGAAAACTTTCCTTACTTTGTCGTGTTCCAATTTCAATGACTCTTTTTTAGTTGTCTCGACATCGGACCAATAGACGCGCGTATTGCACAGCCTTCTGACGAAGATGTTTCCGCTAGTATCGGAATATATTCTGACTCTGCGCACGAGTGAAGAGAAGGAGACAAATATCACATCATTTATGCCATAAATGTGCACATATTGTGGATCTAAATCGTTGATATTTAGAGTTTGCATGTGGAAACGTGAGAAGGAATTACGCGGTAAATATCATGACCCCTGTCTAAAAATATAATTTACCATATTCTTAGCACCAGGCCCTGAAAAGTAAGTTTTCGTATTCTGCAGCAAGAATGAAGCTCAGAGTAGAGAATCCTTGGAGACCCGGCCAATTTGTTTTGCTTAATAGGTCTTTGAACTATAAGATTTCGATAGAACCAGCGTTTGGTACTCACACTGACTAAAAAGCGCAAAATTGCGCCCAGTCAGCAGAACTCGGTTTGGAGAAACTTTACAAGCACTGTTATTCATTTCACACAGACGGCCATAACGGCCGGCGAGCGAATCCAGGAATTTCATTGATTGAATTAAGTAACATAATTATTCAGTGCTGATCTGATTTGGGGCGCATCTATAATAGGCTTCTCCGAATCATTTTAGATGCATAAATTATGTACAAGCTCACTTTGTGATCATTGCGAGGTATAGCAGTGGTCAAGTTTTACCATGCGCTACTTGCGCCTGTGCCAAACTATCTCACTTACTGGGTATCCATTATATTTTTTTCTCTCAGTGTTAAACGTAGGTTCGTTACACATACGTTTTTTCTACTTTAGATCAGCTTGACTTAATGAGGTTTAAAGCAACAGCTACCATTCTGGAACTGTTACAAAATGAGTGTATTGACAAGTAAGGTTATATCCTTTCTTACTGGAATTATATGGAAAGGAGACTATTTCTATAAGTACTACGCAACTGATTATAGTTATCGCAGTTTCCATGTTTGTCTTCAGTTTCCCTCGTTATTTCATTTATACATCTTTCTCATACGTCAGTGCTTGTTTGATATTATGTTACCTTTGTCTCCATACTTACCTATGTATCCGTACTCTGCGCCTTTGAATACTATCATTCCTTGTTAAGATATAATTATGGTGTCATTTTATAGGATGCTGTGAATCATCATCAATACCAGCAATAAAACATTCTGTGTGTTTTTTCAAGTAGACCCGACATTTCATGACATTCCTATGGTACCAAAAACAGGCCTGTGTCACTGACCAATTTGACCCTTTGTCGTGTTTGTATTTAAGTTCAGTATAAAGAGTAGGCGTATTCGGCTGTGAATATTAATTGGTTATCTTGATGTATCTTTGTGTATGAAATCGTCTGACGAACAAATTCAATGAGATAAATAACGCAATGTAAGGAAATACTGCGGGTATGGCTTTCTTTTGGATGTCCCTTGATACTTGTATGACCCATGCTAGTACCTTCGGGCAGATAACAACAACTAACTGAGATCAGAATGAGTTTGACAACAAAGTGTATCTAATCTTACCCTCCGATACAGTTCTCGAGTATCTTCAGTGTAAGGCGCTTTTCCTTGCTATTCAGAAAATCTGTATGTGACGTCATAATCGGAACTTTCGTCGTCGTTGCAGGGGTCACCGGGTCACTGTCGTGGTCCGGGGATTGATAGTAGAGCGTACAGTCTCTTTCCTTCTCCCTTTCGATCACCTGTTTTTTCCTGAACATGACTGTCAGTCTAAAATCGTCGTCTGGGTGGGAACAGATAAGTTTTCGAAAATTGTCAGGGTAAAATTATACGAAGTACAAGATCTACGCGCATATCAGAAAATAGTAAATAATAAAAATAAATAATAATAAAAAATAGTAAATAATTCTCTTTGAATAGTTTCTATCCATTCAATCCTTTTCCTATTGGAAAGAACACCGTGTCCTACAGTGTGTTCACAATGTGTTCAAATAGTCGACTATGATGTGAAAATGCTCGAATTTAGAGGGATTGGTAAAAGGGAGGATTGGGCTTTTATCTTTTTGTGAGATACCAAGAAACCACTTATGAAATAGTAGAGAATATACCATTCTAAGACAGATTCAGACTTTGTTTGATGAAAATCAGTTTGGGAATGGCTGAGACGCGAAAAAACAAAGTAAAACAAGACGATCGCAATAAAAGGTGGGTCCTACCTTTTATTAGGATTACTCTGTTTTGGGTATGTCAGCCATTTCAAAACCAATTTTCATCAAATAAAAGTTGAATTCATCTTGCAATTAATGTTTTGTTTCACATTCTGAATTCATGACTCACAATGTGATCGCGTAAAGCGATTTCACAGTGTTCACAATGTGTTAACGCTGTTTCACATTGTGTTTCACACTGTGGGACACTGCTCTTTCCACCAGGGACTCGGGACCCCTTTGTTTTATTGTATGGCTACCAAAGAGTCACGCTTTATGCTTATTGCTGGTGACCATTCTGTGTGAAGATTTATAAAGCATCTAATCAAATCACAGATGCACATGCGTATCCTAAAAAAATGCGTTGAAATTTTACGAAAAAAAAAATGCTGTCTAAAAATGTATATTAACCTGTTATATGATATTACTGTTTATTGATGAAATTGTAAAGCAACGTACGACGTACAGAGAATAAATTAATCGAATCAAATCAAATTATACTTCTATGATTCGAGAGATCTCCAAAAGATGTTTTTGCAAATGCCTTAGAAGTACGTGGTGCGAAAAATATTATGTGATTTTCTCGTATAGTCCACTTACGGAGCGGCAGGTCATACTTCGAGACATCGCTTGTGGCCGATGGCTCGGACCTGGTACATGTACTGTTGTCTCTCACCACCTGGGCCACCCCTGTCGGTCTGGGATGTGCCTGGTTCTGGACTCGCACTGATGCTGCACTTGCAGCCGGACCTGACGTCTGTCGTGGTTGAGCGGGCGACGGGAGTGGTACGGGCGCTTGCTGGCCTGTCCCTTCAGTAGTCCGAGGCAGTTCGACGTTAAAATGACCACCAACTACGTCCCCTTGCTCATTGTATTGATCTGTACCAAACATAAAACAGGATGAGTCTTAGCTAATCACACGTGCAGTTATTCCTCTTCAAGAAATCATGATCTGTAGTGACATTCTATCATTGTGACATTTGGGGTTCCTTTAGCCCTCACATTGGAATCATCACATAAAAGAATAATGCTTTTTGTCTAGCTTAATAAATTTGCCACAATTTCTAGCACTTATACGTTTTGATATATCTGTTGGCATAATATGCTGAGTACACAATTTGATAGAAAGCAACTGTCTATGGACATGGAACAGTTGCCTTAAACTTTAAACCTTGTGGAGCAGTGATCTTAAAATGTCAGGCTTGACTGTTTTGTTCGGGATACTAATCGACCGAGATGATACTCTAGTGTTGTTTTCAGATCACTCAACATATCTAGGTAAATGTTCATTTCTTGGATAAAAGTTTCTTGCAATGATCCGTTAGAATTAAAAGCATGCACCGCCACCACCATCCCAACTACCAGCTCCACAAAACGAACGAGCAAACAAATTATCCCTAATAATTTCTAAAATATAATGATCAAACAATCACCAGAAGTGTTCAGCAACAGGTTGCTGCTCTCTGAGGGATGCGTCGCCGTATTCGCTGCTAAAGCAGATATCCAATCATCTAGTTCCTGCTCACTGAGCTGCTGGCTTTCAAATTGGTGTTCGAGGAGAAACCCTTCGGGGCTCGCAATATCCGCTGCGGAGTCGCTACCTGGAACCAGTTGAAGAATGATATCAATGTCTCATTTTTTTTTTCTGCCCTTGAGTAATCATTCGTGAATCAGTCAATGATTCCAAATATAAAGATAAAAAGTAAAGGCATCAGTGAATTGATTATAAAGCCTCCGTCACACTAGAGCGGATCGAGCCAACGAATGCCCAACGAATTCGAAAATTTGGAGATAAGCTCACATCCGTTGCTCGTCGTTCGTGACCCGCTTGATGTTCGCTGCATCCGCTAGCTGTTCGTAGAGATTCGCAGAGATTTTTTATTTTGGACATGTCTTGAGCGGATGACAAAGCGAATGACAGTCCGCTTTGTGTTCGTTATCGTCCGCTGTTCGAACGTTTTGCTCGCTCTGCGTTCGTTTCTTATTTGTTCGCCTTTCCTCCAAAGTCGCCCAGCAAATATGGACAGCACAGGCACGACAGGTAGCGTTTATCAGCTGGTCATCAGAAATGGATGACGTTCTGAGATTTCAGATACAATATCTTCTGGCTGTTCATCAACATGAGTATGACCTATACCAGCTGGCCATCGCCCAATACATCCAAAGCAAGAGAAGACGGAGAAGAGGAAAGCATCGAAAAACGATGTGGACCTGGGTCTGGATCCGAAGGCGAAGGCAGTTCGGATTGTATGATCAGCTTCTCATCGAGCTCCGACGCGAGGATCCCAGATCCTTCGTACAATGTGTCGTACGTGTCGTAAACTTCATGCGAATGTCACCAGAGATATATGATTCTTATTTTTGTGTCTGCTTGGCAGGTTGCTTTCTTCTCTTTGGGGCCATTTTCACAGCCAGAACATTACTTGCGACTGTCACTGCTCAAAAGGATTTGGTGAAGTGTGCGTCAGCCGAGATTCGTCACGTGATTGACGCAGCATCGCTTTGCATAATGTTAGGCATTTCGCTGGTTCGTTGGATGGCCTGCACGCATTCGCTTTCATTCGTTACTTTATCCGCTCGTAACACGGTTAGCATATGCTCGTCATTCGTTAGGCGAACGTTCGAAAACCACATTTTGCTCGAGAATTCGAGCGGATTCTCAGCGTATCTGGACTTTGCCAAATTTTGCCCATAAAAATGGTATCCGCTAGGCATTCGCTGATTTATACGCTTTAGTGTGACGGCCGGGGCCTGAGGGACAGATGAATAGAATTTGCGTCAATATTGAAAAGAAAATGTTACGTATTCCTGTTAATCCTTTCTGTGCCAGGGACTTTGTACAGTGTGTATACAACGCTGTGTGGTTGTCTGTGCCAATCAGCACTTGAAAGAGCTGGAGTAACATTCACGTGGTACCAGAAAGAAAGTGACTGTAATACAAACTTATACAATCATCCTTCTGAAACTATAGATGCATTACGTTTTACAAAATCAATCCATAATGACAACGTTACGACGAAAATGGTTCCAAAGTGTACAAATCATCTTCAAACATCACCATTCCTTTTCTTCCAATGACGAATACCCCTACCCCGCCCCCCCCCCAAAAAAAAGTAAATTGGAGGTAAATTCAAGAATGAGAATTAAGAAAGGCAGTGTTGGTTACAGGACTTTCAACGTTTTTAACGTTTTCACAGAGTATGTGTCTCGGCCATGATTTACTCAAAACACTGAATAATCCGGGTTTATTTACGTCGATAAAAGGCAAATTGTAGGTGAGTAAATTGGTGAAGCAGCCGGCCGTCTTACCATTGAGTGGGTCGGTTGGAGGACATCGGTCCGGACTGAATTCAAGCTGCTGCCATGGAAGGGTGTAAAACAAATACCTGTGTAAGTGAATCTTACTGAGGTCATGCAATTTATACGGATTCTTGACCTGATTTCAAATGCCACGACATGCCCTTGTTCTAGAGTCATTATCATACACTTCTGCACTTATATTTTAGGCATATTATATATATATAATTATGTATATAATATATATATTAAAGGCACAATTCACCATTTGCAGATGAAACGAAAACCCAGCATTAGTGCTTCAAAATAGTTCTTTAATGTGAGTTAGGGATAGAAACACCCAGTGTAAAAAAAATTGAACCAGTATAATCGATGTTAAGTATTGTTAAACATACAAAATGTGAACAATAGATACAGCAAAATGTTTCCATACTAAACCGTCTACAGTTACGGTTTAATGAGAAAAAATAGTGATATCTCCTTATATTTTAGACAGGGCTCGACACTAACGGTGGCCCGGTGGCCCGGGGCCACCAAAAACGCACGTCGGGCCACCAAAATTTCAGAAATGAAGAATTTGGTGGCCTGATCGGGCCACCAAAAAAGGTCGGATGTTTGCCTTTGGGCCACCAAAAATAAAAGTTAGTGTGGAGCCCTGTTTTAGACTTTATTGCAAAAATTGTATATGGTAGGATGCTTTGTGATACAACTGACCTTCACATATGCATTAAAAGTGATATCTTGAATATTTTTTTTTTTAAATTACCTGCTCCCAAAGGTAAACAGGACCTTTAATTGCCAATCGGCATTCATTAAGATTCCAAATTTTCTGGGGCTCCCGAAAATTTGGAATCTTACTGAATACTACTTGGAACTTAATACATTTCTCTATCGCGTCATTTCGTTTATATAGTATACCACTATTACTGCCAATGCGCGGATCAGATAATTACACATGAATAATATGAATATCATATACATATAGTGCGAGAGATAGTTCCCTTCCCTAACGTGCGCGGTGCCTCATTGTGGGTAGCATATATACTTAAAGAAATTAGACCGAGGCTGACGTTGCTCTCGATCTTGAGTCTCCCTTTTATTCCGTCAAGCTTTCGGCCAGTCATCAGGCAATTGTCAGGCCTTCCTCGGGATCTACCAACAGAATTATCTGAATAACCTGATGTGTCACAATAATAATATAATGCAATTTCATATATCACCAATCTTCTGAATTATTTCCTTTTTATACACAAATCATTCAATTC
Source organism: Diadema setosum (assembly GCF_964275005.1). NCBI lineage: Eukaryota > Metazoa > Echinodermata > Echinoidea > Diadematoida > Diadematidae > Diadema > Diadema setosum. Next base: position 14,976,149 of record NC_092700.1, read on the forward strand.
AATACAAAAATCCAATCTAGCTTCATCTCATCATATTTGTGTAAGCTCCTTACTGATAGATTTCTGTATTGAATTCAAAGATTTGTGATATGTTTCGGACGTGGTTCCGTTCCAGAGCTCTTGTTTCTTTTCTTTCAATGAGGCCTCAATCGAGTCAAGCTTCAATTCTACCAAGTCGATTGTTGTGTCGCGTAGAGAGCAAGATGCGTCCCAAAGGATGGATTGCCATTCCTCATTTTGTGGGGGCAAGGCAGCATGGCTTTTAGAGATGTAGGCTTTTTGGGATGATGTCTTTCTCCTTGTAGTGGCATAGGAAGTCTAGGTGTAGTTGAAATTTCTGTTTCCGCATCGACGTCTTCCGTCTTCCGTCTTCAGTATTATATATATATATATATATATATATATATATATATATATATATATATATATATATCACACACACACACACACCATAAAAACCTAAAATGGTATTAGACTAAAAACGCTTTATCCTGGCGAGGAAAGAGCATGATATAGAAATAAGACACCAAACAGGTTAGTCATCGCATTCTTCATCAGCGACCAGGGAGCGATGTGATGTTAGATTAAAATCCGTTTCTGAAGCAGACATACACACAAGGGTATACGTCTGCTCCTGGTGGATGGATTAATGTATATATATATATATATATATATATAAAGATATGTAATATATCATGCACATCATTATGTTTCTTATTATTAAGATGAAGCTATTATATCGAGTCATTTGTTTTGTGTGCTTTAAAATAAAACAAGTCTCAATATGCGTATATACGCAGTATACGAATTTTATCTATATCAGAAACGTAGAAACGCAAAATGTTTGAATTCGTTTTTAGATACGCCTCATCCACCACGCTATCTTAGCAAGTAAATCAGGGGGGCGTTTCATCAACGAGTTCGTCGGAGGTTTTCACCGACGAATTTGCTATCAGCCAATCAGACGCAAGGATTTACACTGACAACTGTTAAAAGCTAATGAAATCCTTGGTCTGATTGGCTGATAGCAAATTTGTCGGTGAAATCTCCGACGAACTCGTTGATGAAACGCCCCCCTGAAGTCACTTTTTCCCACTGTCTTTAAAATTGATTACTTATAGCGAACTAACTCACCTGATTACGGTCAAGTTCTTCCCAAAATTCCGATGATTCGCTTATCCGCCGATTGCTCATCTCATCTGTAATGTCTGTTTACGTGAAGGTAATTAGCAATTTATCACTTTTCGATACTTGATAAATTTGCTTCACGCATTACGCGAAAGTTATAGGGCGCGTTAGATTTTCGCGCCGCGGACTTAAGACAAGAAAAAAAAATGTTCTGCTCATGCGTCGTGATCGTCTGAGTTTTCACGACGAGTTGTGGGCCATTTTAGAGTTCGATCAAATTCACGATACCAAGAGCTATTTGATGCACTGATCCTATGGGGGCCATCTCACTTTGTATATTGACTGCGTCTTTAAAAACAACAACAAAAAAGCCTAAAGCTACTTTGCAACTCAATGAGGGAGAGAGGAAAACGACCGATGCAATTGTCGTCTTAACGTCCGCGTCGCAAATCTAAAGCTCCCTGTTGATGAAGTAGGGAAATTCCGAGGAAGGAACGAAGACCAGTTCAACGAACTATCCTCTCCCTCAGCAATGATCAATAGTTCATTTTGAGTGCATGTACTTATCTATGTATCACACTACCAAGCTATATCAGTATATACCCTTCCCCCTCCCAAAAAAAAACAACAATAAAAAACGACAACAAAAAAGATATGAATGCAAATGTGATACGAGGAACTGACCACTGAGATTACTTAATCCATAAAAAATAATCAACAATAAATTAGTTTGAAGACAACACAGTACATTTAACGGCAGTAAAGTGCATGACACTAATCTTATATATCAGTAAAACAAGCAGACAGTATTTAGGATTAGCTTGTTAGCACAGCTCTCTTTCTTTCCTCTTATGTGACGTGTAGATACTTTTATAAATTAAACTTATATATATATATATATATATATATAGTAGAAACTAGAGCACGCACTTTAGTGCGCGTTTGAAAATCTCAAAAATGTTATTTAAACCTCAAAAATGTTCAAAAAGGCCAAATACTTTCAAAATGGAAAAATTATTCAACACGACCAACTTAGGCACACTTTTAAATCTGGCTAAATATTGCAATACCATTATGCTTCGCTTTTAATCTTCTTTACTCATGTGATCAATCAAAATAGCTTGACTAATCATCAAGCAATTTTTTTTTACTATATTTGTCGTGTGTATAATGTACACAATTTTACAATTATTGTTAATTTTCGTTTTCTGTTACTGCTGGTGCCTTATTACGCATCGCTGTGTTACTGTTAAAGTTCTCCTTTAGATGTATTAATATGCTAAATAATTTCACATTATTTCTTATCTAAGGCTATAAAAATTAATCTTTAATATACAGATTTTTCCCTGTGTAAATATGTTTTATACTGTAGTGTAAATAATATGTTTCATCATACAGTGTAAATAAGTTTCATACTGGATTAAGTGTAAATGTGTAAAAGTGTAAAAAGTGTTTAAAAAATCTGCATCAAAGTGTAAATATGTTTCATGTTATGCTGAAATTGAGTTCTCCAATACCCTCGACATGAGAATAAATTACTGTCATTACTGTCATTACTGCAGCTTGAACTCCCAAGTTCATTGACCCCACCTTTCAAAATATCAAAAATCCTTCATAAATTCCCCCAAAATTGTCGGATCACTACCAACATTTAATCATTTGTTACTTGTGTCATTCTCAACCTTTCCTGTAAGTTTAAACCAAATTCGTTAACTACTTTTTGAGTTGCACACGGACAAATAAACAAATCAACGGTAACGAAAACAACCTCCCTTGGCGGAGGTAATTACTAATCCACAGACAGGTTGGAAATTTTTCAAGCTAGGTAGCAATGACGACTGACTGACGAGCGCGGAACAGGTTTATGTATGCAAAGCGATTGCGTTTTGTGTTGACGGGATTCCTTCATATTTCGCAATGCCAAGAGACAAGGCAGGCACGGTTTGCGCAATCAACGGCTTTGCAACACGGGCTATTGCAACATCCATGAGTAATGTAGTCTCCCTGCAAGCACTTTTTTTTTCGTTACTATTTTAGTAAAAGCTTCAACAGACTGGTCAGCCTTTTAATGATACTTGTGGTTTTATTCTATCGTTTCAACCTGTACCAAAATAAGAAATTCTTTTACACGTGTCCTTTTGAGTGTGTCTGATGTATAGCCCTTTAGTAGTCGCAATTCAAGTCACTGAGAAAATTATTTTTCCTAAAGTTCATAATCTTTGCTGTCACATTTAATAATTTTACTTAACTCATTCAAATAAAAAAGAAATATATCTCACGAAAGGCGAATATAAGGAATACACCATAAACAGAATGGTTATTACAATTGTTTTTTTTTTTCCAAACAGATTGATTCTCAGCACGTGCTATCATAGCTGTCACAAATTTAGTGTACTGCTATGCAAAGCCGAACTCGTTCTCATTGCATACCACTTAATACATTGAATATCAAGACTATACTTTATCGAAATATTGGAGACGACTGAATTTGAGGCTAGGGTGTTGCGCAACTGAAATCTTCAGTCCTGGATGAGATCAGGGGGGTGTTTCATGAAACTTTTTGTCAGTGATTTACACCGACAACTGTTAAAAGCTACTGAAATCCTTGCGTCTGATTGGCTGATAGCAGATTTGTCGGTGAAAACCTCCGACGAACTCGTTGATGAAACGCCCCCCAGGGAGGTGGAAAAGAGATCGAGCCACACGGAGAAGCACTGCTGCACTGTCTTCCTGACTTTTGCTAGAATTTGTATCATGGTGTCATGCAGCTTTCAGAGCAACGAGAAAAGGTAAGAAGGCAAGGTAAGAACGATCGTCTGCCGGTAAGAATCATCAATTGTTTGATTTTTGTTTACATTTCTTAATGAATACTATGGTTTTTCCCTTTGTTACTGTTCATAGAATAAATAGGGCAATGATGGCAACGCCCTATTTTTTTTTTTTTAATGAATATGATTTGCATCTGAACGGGAAATTCTTGAATGCCTGTATTACTAGTCATCAAAGCCCTCCTAAAGTTTGTTTGCTGTTTGGGTGAGATAAACAAGTTATACGGAGCACTGAGTTTCCACAGTCAATGGTGTACAAGTTTTGTTGTTGTTGTTGTTATCATCGTTCTGTGTGCACCCACTCACTGAGGGAGTACATAATCCAGGACTTATGTTTAACTACTACCGTCGTTTTTATGTTTGATTATTGTCAAATAGTCTAATTATGATATGATACATCATTATATGAATGATATGATTATGATATGATTGTGATATGCGTGATAAAGTTTCAATTCACATTTCCTTAAAAAAGGGGAGGGGGTCGGCGTTAATTGACCAGTGAAATGATAAGTGATACGGCGTCCGAACTGTCCACCATGATCATAATCTACAGCTGACCATTAATGATTTCGTGCAATGCAGTCCGTAATAAAGTGGGGAAAAAATATACATTCCTACACGATAGCACTGAATTAAAGTAATAAAGTAAATAAACTCCTGGTTAAATTTTCATATCTATAGTTATCTTGAAAGAATTTTCCTTAAACTGTATATAAAGTACAGTCAAGTCAGTTAACATGTTACCATGTAATCAACCAGGGCATATTTCTAGATGTGGCACTTCTTCATCCATTACGACCGTGTATAAAGCATTATATACGCCAACCAATGGAATTATAATTGGTAGTCACCAATTGTGACCGACCCACTAACGAAACATAGCTACTTTTTTGTGTTTTCGTTTTCAAATGTATTTGAGCAAAGAAAAACTTATTTTTGTATTTTCTTTTGAGCGTGATATGACGAAATCGTGTTCTTGATTCTGTGTGTATTTTACTGATTGGTTGATTTTATTTATTTATGTATCTATTTGTGTATTCATGTATTTATGTATGTATGTATGTATGTATGTATTTACTTATTTATTTATTCATTCATTCATTTATTTATTGCCTTTCCCTATAGCGGGGAATACCAGTCCCGGTAGTCTTTGTTTGAGTAGGCGACTGGAATAAATCCTGTCAGAGCCCATGAGGAAGCACTGAAAGGTTGTCACCACGCAGGGGAGGATGGAATGATAAAGTGATCAAACACACCTCTTTGACTCTTCTGACAAAGTCCAGTTTGGTATTTAGTATTATGAAGAAGCAGCATATAGTAGTCCTTAGCAAACAGTTGTTGTTTTTTTCTGTCATAATTGCTCGGACCTGAAAAGTTCATGAAACGAAACTGTAGCTGCGCTGTTTCGTTTTGCTCCAGCAGGTTATTGTCAAAGTTCGTGACCAGAAGACTAAGTCTGGTGTTTCCCCACCTCCTTTGTGTCGTCATGCGAGTACATTGTAATTACCGTAACGCATCTATGGGTGAGTTGCTACGAAGTTTGTGTTGTTCAGTTTTACGCATGATTAACTCATATCATATTGGAATGGCTGAGGAGATTTGCTATTTAATAATTATGAGAGGTTGTGGGAGATAATGGAAGATCACTTAAGAGAATACTAAAGCAAAATTGCAATCAAAATGGGTGCAGGTATGCAAAACTAAAAAAAGGAGAAATGTTTGTGTTCAGCTTTGTGCGCTCCAAGCGATTAAAAACGAATTTAAACTTGCAATGAATGACAGAATTGCTTTCGGCTTGGGTTATAAAATGTATATCAATGTATTATCTTCAGATAGAGATATGCATGAGGCGCATACACTTACAGATGTCTTCAATAATATCATGAAAGGAACTGCTCTTTCACAATTCTTCTCAAATTTTTTTTTTTTGCTATTTTTTTTTTTTTTTTTGGGGGGGGGGGGGTTGTTTTCCCAACATCTACGCGTAACTAGCTGATACGATCTTTAAAAACCATCATTCTCTCTGTCGCCATGGTAACTCGAAATATCGGAAGTGCAGCGTGTTCCTCTGTCAAACAGAGAGGAAGCTGTCACGGGGGCTTGCTATGATCGGGCCCTGAACATTGTTTTCCGCTGGCTGCCTACTGTGCCTACTCAGACATTAAATGGAGCCACGTACAATGCATAATCTCTCTCTCTTTCTCTATGATATATATATATATATATATATATATATATATATATATATACATATATATATATATATATATATATATATATATATATATATATATATATTATGTACATATTAATGTAAATGCAGGTAATTGCAAATTATATTATATCATGCATGATGAAGTGTATTGTGCTTAATCCTTTCCAGTTTCGTTTACCTCACGCAGGAAAGAAGACCACAATAAGTTCACATCTATACTGCTTGCCTTATCATCATCATGGACAAACCTTTGGAATCTTTTATCAGCAGAGTGGTATGGTATAGTGTTTGTATAATCTCAAACTGATGTCTGATGTCCCCGCTATGCAAGCTGCCCTTTGGCATACAACACCTGTCTCTTTGGTGGTCATGTTGGTACTCTTTTTTTTTTTTTTTTTAGCAATCCACCAAAGAATCAACATCAACTAACATTGATGGTGAATTTAGTGTAACTACGCAAGATGTAAATACTGTCATACTGGAGGTTAAAATAGTACGCAGAGCTAAAGACGTCAGAGATAAAACAGCCGTTCTATAGGTAAAATGTCAGAGATAAAATGTCACATGAGGAAAAAATATCACAGGTAAAAAATACCCCGAGGAAAAAATGTTAGGTTTTGATGTAAATTTAGACTGATTTTTGGTGTCCAATTTTGCGATTTTCTTTTAAAAAATCTCTGGTGTATAACCTTTAACATTAGCAACTGATATTTCAAGTGTTCTGTCAGTTTCATCTCAGAAATGTTTACTTCGAACATTTTTTTTCCTTCAATATCTGCCGTTTCTACCTTCAACAGCGTTGATCTTTGACTTTTTCCCCTAGAAACATGATTCAGAGTTCACTATTTACACTTATTGTCTTTCTATTTGTCATACGGAAGGAGATTGACTCAATTTTGCAATGCATTTCAAACACTGCATGGTGTAATATATACATCGGTATCTATTGAATAGTTGAATCGAAATTCGAACCATGACATATTACTTCAGCTGTCATTGATTCTCCACCCCTATCTCAGTAATGTTCAGCAGGTGTTTAGGGTATATAGGCGTATGCTAGTTCCCCTTTCTTATATACTTCATCAGGATACTGCCTAGATTTCTGAGCCCCCATGGAGTGTCGCGGTTTTTTCTCAGAGTTTCCTGCCTAAGTTGGACCCCCCTCCCAAATCTGGAACACCGCTCAATGCACCCCCTATCTCAAATGAGCTTTCATTCCAAACTCCTCTCAAGAACAGACACCCCCAACATAGGTAGGTCTCTATAATATCAATCAGAGAAGCTGTCACTCTCGATTCCCCAGTCCACCCCTCTATAACGATCATTCTAGACGAGGTATCATGTAATTAAAGCACGATTAGTACACACGACAATCAAAGACACTGCTTTTTCAGAACTTAAACCGATCAAAAAGAAAAAAAAATGTGAAGTGGCAATTCGTAAGGAATTCACAAGACACAAGTCATAAGCAGCATCAAGCTTTGAGTATCGGGAGTTGAAGACCGTTATCGCTGAATAGTTAAGATATCGCGATATTTGCGTCGATGAAGTCAGATTATGTACTCACCCTGGTCCGCCGCCATGATGCCAGCGAAAACTTCACAGTAAAATAACGATCACAGCCTCTAAATGTGACAAAAGTAATACGGGAAAGAGCTGGTCGCCTTCTGATACTTGTCTTTTTCTAAGATCCCAGAAATTTGCGCGCGGTCTGACCGAAAATTAGCTGAGGCTGTCTGAAAGAAATCAAACGACTTCCTCTCCTTTGTAGCTTGGTTTTGTGGGCACGGAATCAAGTAGCGAACTGACGGACGTCTCTGATGTGTTCTTCGTGTGTTGTCTGTGTGTGCGATTCGTTGATAACAAGATTGAACGCGTGTAGGGCCTATGCCAGACCCCGAGTGCAGTTGTATGTTAAAGCTGATGACGTAATCATACTATGCTGTAAAAGTGCAGAATGTCATCCTTAAATGTCACGTTCACGTAGCCAAGTTGGCTGTTGCTGAGCCGTGCACAGTTAATGTGATCATGAACCCTACCTGTGGTACCCACAGCACACGGTACTTCCCCTGTGTAAATTTCAGTGGGGGAATCCCCGCTGTAATGTGCTAGTACTGTCCGTAATGCCCGCAGTGAAGAAATGCAAACCCAATATTGTACATGTATGATTGCCTACCGTAAAAGTCTCGCTGTGCAAATGTGCTACATACGGGTTTTTGCCTAGTTATATAGCACGTAAAGAAAATCCCTATTCCCTCACATACTACTTAGTATACTAAAACGATGTCACAGAATATTTCTTCACTATGTCTTACTGTCTTTGTGTGTTCATAGCGACGTGCATATACAAAAATGTTAATGTATAACACTTGAAAGGAAACCCAAACCAAAATATAGACAATGATTGGGTGAAAGCAGCGATAGGCCTATTAGTATATTACAAATCAGTGAAAGTTTGAGGGAAATCGCACATTCGTTTCAAAAGTTTTGAATCTCTAAAGTTTCGATGCCGTCATCACTGCAGGACGAATACTACAGTTTATGATGTAATGTGTGGACAACAATATAAAGAGATTAAACATAAATTTTCTAGCATATTGAAAGGGTACTTGTTACCCTTAATATGTCACTAACAAGTCGGAATGTGTAGGCCTACTTTTCAACAAAAAAAAAAAAATTGTGGAATTCTTCTTACAGTCTATTTTCTTGCAGCTATATACACAATATACGTTGATGCGGAGTGTTCTTTTTCCACATTTCTGTGAAAGAAAATTGGTGCAGGTCATTATAAGTGCCTCATTTAAATTGTAAATATGGCTGCGGCATATCATAATAACAATAATGATAATAATAATAATAATAATAATAATAATAATAATAATAATAATAATTATTATTATAATAATAATAATAATAATAATAATAATAATAATAATAATAATAATAATAATAATTATTATTATTATATTATTATTATTATTATTGCATTAATATATGTCACCGTTTCGTACGAAAAGCATCGAGTTTGAAATTCCCTAACAGTCAAGCTTTCATTCTGTTCCTTTATAGTGAACTTAAACAGACATATGCAATGAAAATGCATTTAGACTTAATAATAATGATAATAATTGCATTTATATGGCGCTTTATACGGGTGTTTCTACGCGCACTGGTGCTATTCATACAAGAAGACTAGAAAACACAACATTAGGACGATGCAAAACCAAAATAACAGTAACAAAAAGAAGAAACAAAAACAAAAATGATAGAAGTGATACAGTGAGACAATGATTAATAACTGACTGCGTGCGCCTCAAGAAAAAAAAAACCAACTGATTAAACAAATGAATTTTAAAAAGAACTTTAAATGATTCAATAGATGAGGCATTCTGAATATGAAGAGACAGTTTATTCAAAAGGTTTTGGGCATTGGACGTGTTGGAAGAGAAGGCTCGGTCACCATAACGGGTTTTTGTACGTGGGCCATGAAGTAATTTGGAGAGAGGAAGATGAACGGAAAGATCTGGCAGAAGAGGAGGAGCGCAGAGAGACTAGGTTTTGAAGATACTTATATAGGTTGCTTTATAACATGTTATGTCACTTATATGTGGCCAAATGGATACCGAAATTTACTTGCCATATAATGAAATGTAGACTTTTTTCTTCAGACTAATTGAATACTCCGACAAAAAAAAAAAGAAAAGAAAAGAAAAGAAGTGCAAATCATAAGATTCTGGCTATGACATCACTATTCTGTCAAACACTGCTATGTAATAATATGACTAACAAAAACCATTGGAATGCACCTTCCACTAAACTTAGCATTGCTTGGATGTTTTCATGTTACTAATAATTATATGATTAATAAAAACATATTGAAACATGCAAGTTATTACATGCCGAGTCGATGGGAAGGTGCATTTTGTTACGTCGTAGTCTACATATAGTGTCTCATTAATTATCTCTAAACTTATCATTTAGAACTGCTCGATATCGTTAGATTGCACAATGATCATCTATAAAGAAAATCCTCTATACAATCCTCAGCACAGGTGTGCAATAAGAGTATAAGGATCTTCTTCTGTTCTGCATGGGTCTTCTATAGAGTATAAATACCCCAGCCGCTAATATATTGTTTCCTGATTTATATTACCAACGCAATATCTAGATAGGGAAAATCTCATTGCCAAAGGGAAGTGTAGTTACCCTGTAACGACCTTAGCCTCATGTTGACTAAATTATCTTCACACGGATTGTATAATGTGAATCTATAATGGCAACTGAACTTCGTTCATCTGCAGTATTCTTCAGTATCTTTCAAACTGTTTGTTGAATCTCGTCTCTGCGTCTCCTATCCCTCTTTCACACACATTATATAGCGCACAAACACGCACGCCATCACACATCACACACACACACACACACACAGATATCTATAACAGTAAAAGGCGAAGTTGTTGTTGTTGTCGGGGCCTTATGTATTTCCTGTTTTATTCCGGCGATGCTGGTTTGTCTATCTCCTCCCGAGCCGTCGGCTCCGGGGCCCCGAGACCGGTGCCGTCGGCAGCGGGAGGGTCTCCTACGTGCCTTGGACCGGGTTTCGTCCGCGCTCCGCCTCCGTGTCGACGTCGAGGACGAAAAAGAGAAATTAATTAGATAGATGCATAATGCATTTTTGTGCGTGACGTCAGAGCCGAGCGTTTTAATATTCACCGATCCTGCGCTGGACTCCTGCCTTTCTCGATCGTCCATCTTTTAGCTTGCAGAGACAGTGGGGATACTAAAGTCAAAAATATGATGGCGTGCAGCGAAATCTCTGTCATATTCCGGCGGACACGCACGCACGCACACACTGTACTCTCGGGTACGGTATGCCAGTGTGTGGCCTGCGCCTGTGTATGTATTGACGATGGTTACACGAAACACTATCTGCGTGCGCGTGATATGGACACTCATTATGGTACAATACACGGCGCGGTCATTGTTAGTACAAGGGCATGCTTTACGTACAGCGACGTTCGCCATTCGCGTGCCCAAATGAAAACAACGAATGCTGTTATCTTATTGTATTTTGCACAACTGCAGGATACTATGCAGCTCAGGTACGTCATTTAGTTTACTCTCAAGTCGGGTATCATTGCACTCAGACTGTTCAGGACGGCTAAATATCTACTTAAATTTTGTCCTTGCCGATCGTACCCTTCCATATCAGAGTACACGCGCCGCTGTTCATTCGTTTACTGCATGGCTGCTGTAAACATGAATATTCATGAGACGAGCGGACGCGGGGGAAACCCTCGCTTTGCTGACCGCCAATTTTTGAAGTTACAAGTGGACATCAAATGTGTGGTTCTATGGTGCATCAAACCAAGTTTTGGTGATAAAAATAAAAAAGAGGGAGCAAATGACGACAAAAATATTCTTCTTTCTCCCATAACGTGGGAAAAGAAATATTAAAGAAAAAATACGAGGCCCTGAGACCCATGGATTCTCACGGGTGCCTACTTATTAAAACCAAATGACTATGATCTCCCCCTCCCCAAATATGACAATGATGATTATAATGATGATATAATAATAATAATAATAATAATAATAATAATAATAATAATAATAAAATAATAATAATAATAACAATATTAATCGTGATAGTTATAATACTAATAATAACAATAATGATGATAATGTACAGCCTGAAGCAGAAGATTAAGAAGGACATTAATGATTATGATAATAATGATAATAAAAATGTACAGTCTGAAGCAGATAAACGGGTGGTTCTATGATCCATCAAACCAAGGTTTGGTGATAAAAACAAAGAGAAGAGAGCAAACGAAGACGAAAATATTTTATTTCTCTCAGCACAATAGTTACAAAAATACTAGGGGTCTACATAAAAAAGTCCTACTCAGCACAAGATTACGTATGTTAGTGCAGGGAAGCAGTTTTGGACAGTTTGCGCAGGACTGTCTTCGGAAATGCTTTTTATCAAGAGCAGAAAAATGGGGGAAACAGATTTTTACAATTCCTAACAAATTAACATTTCCGCCTCCCTTGGTTGATCATCCCTGTATTATGACTCTACTCTCTCCTCTCCCGTAAATAATAATAATAACGTTAGTAATAATAATAATGATAATAACAATAACAATAATACACTGAAATAATGATAATAATACAATAGGCCAATGCAATAATGAATGGGGAGGGGGTGCTATGATCCATAACTTAAGAGTGGGCGGAAGAGACACAAACAGGTACTGGATTGTTTTGATGTTTAAAATGAAATAGCAATATCAGTCGTAGAGAAAGCTTGACATGACGGAAAAAAAGATATTCACTATCCTTGATCGATAAACTTTTTTCCTTAATTCCCTTGATTCATCCCCATGCAATGAATAATATAAAATAATAATAAAACCGAATGACTATGATCTCCCCTCCCACAAAATAACAATAACAATAATAATAATAATAATAATAATAATAATAATAATAATAATGCTATTTATTATGATGATAAAAACAATGAACAGTATCAATGAGATAAACGGGTGGTTCTAGATTCATCAAACCAAGTGATGATTATGAAAACAGAAATGAGGGAGCAAATGAAGACGAAAATATTCTTTGTGTATTTCTTCTCTCATAACGTGGTTGAAGAAATATTAAAGAAAAAATACGAAGCCCTGAGACCCGTGGATTCCCACGGTGCCTAATACTTATAAAACTTAATGACTATGATCCCCCTCCCCAAATAACAATGATAATTATAATAGCAATATAACAATAGGGGCCTGAGAATAATAATATAATAATAATAATGATAATGTATAGTCTGAAACAGATAAACGGATGGTTCTATGATCTATCAAACCAAGTTTTGGTGATTAAAAACAAAAAGGAGGGAGCAATTGAAGACGATCAAAAATATTATATTTTTCTCTCATAACGTGGGAAAAGAAATAGGAATGAAAAAAAAATGCTAGGCCTTGAGACTAGCCGTGGAGTCCCTCGGGTGCCTGCGTGGATGCAAGAGGAGGGGGTGTAATTAATATCAAAGTCATAGTGTCAATAGTATCTCCCCATTCCGACGGGAAGAATCTGTGGGCAGAACTTCCGGAGAATCTCATAAGCGTTTTTGGTAATTTTTCCCTGAATGTTTGTTTTTGGGTTTTGTTTTGTTTTTTGTTTGTTTTGTTTTTTGTGTTTTTTTTGTTTTGTTTTTGTTCTGCGGGGGTGGAAATGTGTGTGTGTGTGTGGGGGGGTGATGGTCATGGGTAGAGGAGATCGAGCACAAGTAACGAAAGAATGATAAAAAAAAAGTCTTTTTAGTTTTTATTTCATCAATAAAAATGTGCAAAATCGTATCTATTAGAAAAAAACAACAAACAAACCCTCAGACCCGTGGATTTCCACGGGTGCTGCTAGTATATATATATATATATAATATATATATACATATATATTTATACATATATATATATATATATATATATATATATATATATATGTATATGTATATATATATAAATACAAAACATACACACAGATACAAACATAAACACACAAACACACACACACACACACATCACACAAGCGTACATCACCTTTTCCTTCAATGTCAAGTTTACGATTAGCCTCTGCTTCTGATAAGCTGCCGAAGTGGCAAAACTTATTCATATCTTCGGTAGTGGATCCAGTCTACCCAGCAATCACTATGATAATGTGTGCGTCTTTCCTTTCTTCTTTTCATTCCGATTGCCCAGCTATGAAGCTTGCTTTGAGATGTAGAAGTCAATCATTATTACATTAGTTTTACATGTATATCAGTATGTATATTATATTGTTGTAATAATATTTCATTTCATATCATTTGATTTGTACAGTCCATGAAAAAGATTGCACGTAATACAAATAATCGATCATAACAGTCACTGAATCGCATCCGAATAGCAAACACATTTAGAAGATTCGAAATGTGTTTACTAAGATCAGCATTAGTACCTGTAAAAACTATGAAGAAATGTTACATTTGAAAAAGGAAGTTTGAAGCCACAGCAAAAGCGGCGTATATAACACAGTGTTCGATTGACAGGAAATTTAACATGTGATGCAATGTGCGACTAAATCGCCAATAACTAATGAAAATATAATGACGCTCTTCAAACACGTACGGAACGTGACATTATGATAAGAGTCTAAAAAACAAACGAACAAACAAACGATTATTTACAAATTTCCATTCATAAACATTAGAATCTATTACTTTATGATATTTCCTAATGGTTGTTGTATGAGCGTAAATTAAAAAAAAAAGCAATGCAATACAAAGGAGATCTCCAACACATTGTCCTAAATCCTTCAGGGTATTTTTTTTTTTTTTTTGGTTTTGTTTTTGTATTTGAGTGTATATTGGGTATAATACAAAACAACAACGACAGGGAGACAGAAATCTCCTATTGCAGCGCAATCTTACATAGTTAGCTACGTTTTAGAAATATACTTATTATCACTATAATCATTACCATTTCCACTGAATTAGGGCCCATCTGATAACGAACATTGATTTTGGAGAGGAGTGAAAGTTTGGTCTGGTTCGATGTGGTTAACCACATCGTTTACTATGCAGTGACAGCCATTTTGTACGATTACATTGCTGAAAAACCACCTACGCACGAGTCAGCAAATTTCGCGCAGCTTAAAGGTCTTGTTTACCTTTGGGAGCAGTGATTTAATAAAATGTTCAAAATATCACTTTCGATGCATTATGTGTAGGTCAGTTGTATCACAAAACATCCTACCATACAACCAAAATTTTTGCAATAACGCCTAAAATATAAGGAGATATCACTATTTTTCTCATTAAACCATAACTGCAGACGGTTTAGTCTGGAAACATTTTTATTATAACTATTGATCACATTCTGTATATTTAACAATAATTAACATTGATTATCCTGATTAAAATTTTAACAGTGGTGTTTCAATTTAATGCCTAACTCACATTTGAGAACTATTTTGAAGCACTAAAGCTGGGTTTTCGTTTCATCTGCAAGTGGTAAATAATGTCTTTAAAACCTGAATTCTTAATATAGGTCACACGTGACTATGACTGTAATAGAGAGGAATCCCATTTCAACGTAGGGTTTTAAACCGATTTGACAGGTCCACGTAACTTCGACAATCATGTATGACATCCCAGAACTTATAACAGATTGTGCACATGGTGGTGTTGGTTGTGTGTGTGTGTATGTGCGCGGGGGGGGGGGGGGGCTGCTTCAAAATGTCATCATCTAATGCTATAATCATTATCATAGTAGTCCAACAAAATATACCCCATGCACTCGCAAAGGAAGTGTACCAAAATTATCCACAAGTTGGCTACAGTGATACAAGTCTCAAACTCTCATTTGCTCACACTGCTGGCAATTACCCTCCTCTTGTTTAAAGGGGATGGCTAGTAACTGATCAGTGGGAATCAGTGGGAATGCTGGCAGGGGATGATTGTTCCAATCCTTGTGGGATTCATTGGAAGAGTAGCCTACATTATATATATATTGTTGTGTGAAAATTATTTGCTTCAGAATGGTATCATATTCAAGTAATGTGTAGTTTAATGTGTCCAGGCTAGCATGCCCGTACAGTGACGGGGCATTAAACTGCACATTACTTGAATATGAGACCGTTCTGAAGCAAATAATTTTCACACAACAATAGATATATAAAGTACTCTTAAATGAACAGCACAAGAATTGGAATAATCATCTCCCAGCATTTCCACCGATTGCCACCGATCAGTTACTAGCCATCCCCTTTAAAATTGGCTGAAAAGCCCAGAATTACGATATTGTTAATCCACACAACAGTTGGCAAACTGAATTTATCTAACATGTTAAGATTGTATCGGTTTGTAACTATAAATCAAAACAACAACAACAACAACAACCGGGCGGGACATATATATATATATATATATATATATTTTTTTTTTTTTTGATGGAAAACACACAAGCGAACATTCACCCCACTCTCATAGGGGAAAATTGCACGATTAATGAATGAATAACGAGATTGTATAAGCCCTATCTTCAAGTGTACTTTCATAATATTATACGCTAACGTATTAATATCAAGTACTGATGAGATTTTGTTGCAGAAAATATCATCTGGTCATTATCAAATTAACAACTCTGAACTTCGCTGTATATCTTTTATAGGTGAGAGATTGAGCTAGCTAACTTCAATACTTTGCCCAATTTCAGGCAAATTATAAACAATTGCCAATTTGAGGAAGAGATGAGAGAGAGAGAAAAAAAAACAGGAACTGTAATCTTTCAAAGAGTGTTGACATTATAAAATTAAGTTATGTCTAAAAGACGTATCATGCAACCAAAAACAATTAATGAAGAGATACGAGCTTAAATGAAAGATAATGTTTTGCTGCACCTCAGAAGCCATCAACAGTATTTGTCGTAAAATGATACAGTGTATCTAAGAGATACAGCATCAAACCACTGTCGTTTGTGGGACTTTATGGGTTTAACATTAATAAACACCCAACAGGAGAGTCTATATATCCCCTAAGATTCTTATGTCAAAATATTTACTGAGAGTGTAATAAGGCGCTCCTCTAATCCACGACATTTGGTATCGCACAGCACTCATACCGGCCACAGTTCTCCTATCTTTTTTTTTTTTTTTTTAAATAATTTTATCATCCTTTCACTTTTGATAGTCTGTGATGATCCGATCACGATAAGATTGCTAACTGGTATAATTTTGTACGAATTCATCAATTTCCAGCACGCGTTTTCATCTGTAACAATCATTACTATATACATGCATTACATAACAATTTTCATACAGAACGGTTGCCTAATTGATAGAATAAGCAAAAAGCTTTACTGTTTGATGACCTATGATAACATCCATGATACAGAAAAGTAAGGACAGGGTCCAACATAATGTCCATGGGGTACACCAAGGAAAGAGCGAGAGAGAGAGAGAGAGAGAGAGAGAGAGAGAAAGGGGGGGGGGGGGGAGGGAGGAAAAAAGGGGAGTAATAGAAATCCCGATATAGTCTTGCCAGATCAACTCTCCGTTGATACTGATAATGCACTTCATTTTCATTATATACACATTGTCATTATAACACATTGTCATTATATACACATTGTCATTATAAACACATTGTCATTACGATACATTACCATATTCATGTACGTTACCATGATATTCTTTGACGCGAGAATCTTGCATGTTGTCTGCAAGCCATGCAGAAACTGAAACACTGTCAACCTTGACTGTATAAATCATCAACTTGTATACTCACGCACATACGTACGTTTTATTTCAAATAATTGATTTCATAGTATATGTTTTGTAAAGTGAACAACTTCAGCTTTTGAGCTGCATGTTCTTGTTTTATTGTGAATGAACCTATAATGAATTGAATTGAATTGAATAGGTAGAGAACACAAAAATACAATGGACAATAATAGTGAACTTACTCTCTAAAAAAAAAATCGAGTGAAAATTTTCACTCTAAAAAGAGTGAATACAAAAAAGAGTGAATTTCGAGTGAAATTGGAGTGAATTTTGAATGAAAATGCTCATTTTCACTCATTTTGGAGTAACGTCAGGGATCACTCCAAAATCTTCGAGTGATCCCTGACGTCATTTTTTTTTTTTTTTTTAGAGAGTAATGAGTAATGAGTAATGAAATCAGCAAATCAGCATTTAAAAGCCACATCATGAGCGTATTCACACATAATACACACATATTTTAATAGATTGGTATTGATTATATATCTCCTTCCCCAACGCGTGCATGGCGTGCACGTGATCCTTACGATTTCCTCGGTTATTCCTCTTACCTCGTAAAATAATTTCCAAAGATCGATTCTCAGTGAATGTGTGACGGTGCGTGTGTGTGTGCGCGTGTGTATCTGTCTGTCTGTTGGTGTGCGGTTTGTTGTAGATATGTCACACAGGTTACCATAAACCAGCAGCACGCCCAGCTTGGGCATATTGGGTAAGAGCCTGTTGTGTCGAAACATCTCTTCATGAATGCGCAATGATGTCTTTATAGAGGGCAACCGGTAAATATTGCTAACAATAAGAATGATTTCCTACTGTTTAAAAGCAATATCAAACATTTTTGGGAAGTTGTGAGGCGACGATATCATAGCCTATCCAGTTTGCTCAATACTGGCAACCGCTATCACCGTTAGGACAAAACCAAATTCAGGGAACCCCTTACATTCTATCTGATTTTCCTCCTTGTAGTCCCAAGGAGGTACTAGCCTAGTACCTCCTTGGTTGTCCAGTCTATTCTTAAAGCTAGAACTGTGATGGAACGCTCCAGTAGTGTCCTTCATTACGCGCGGCCGTAGGTGGGGGTGGTGCAGACGGTAGCCTCCGAGGTCTTATCGCAGCCGTGTGCGTGCCATTCTCCGTCGTTTTTCAGCTGCATGCATGCGTCGTTCTGAGCATCATGTCCACTCTTCCAATCTGAAAGGAATCATCACCATCAAGAAACTTACGACAACACGACAAAAGACTGTGATGTAACAGCCAGTTTTTATTTTGTTTTTGCTTCGAACAAATGATGACGAAAACAACTTAAAAGGAAAAAAAAACTCATATAGGCCAGTATTAGGCTAGTCTTTTTAAAGTTTCTACGCTGTTGTCTTGCCGCCAACAGTGACGAGTGAGGCGAGCTGGACAGTCCAGTTTAACAAGCTGAGCTCATTATGCGGCTTGCCCCTCGCCGGTGTTTCTCATGACCCTAAAAGTCCGTGGTCATTAAAAAATTGGGGGTTGAACACCATTTCTGTTTGTAGTGACTTTTCCAATGTCAATGGGCCGAAAAAGAAAAAAAGGCACGTGAATAAATCACAATTGTGCATCATGGCTCTATCGGCTGCTTTTAAACATTCATAGTTTGACCTGGCTACCATACAGACTTTTTAAGATATTTACTGCATTTTTATTGATTGCCCTGCTGCTGTACTTTGTAAGGTGCAGATGACCCTAGCTCTGCAAGAGAAGTTATGTAAACTTTTTTTTTTAAACCGTTTGTTATATTACTTACTATCTATCATAATTGTCATAATTATTGTTACTACTGTCGTTATCATTATTACTATTACTGTTGTTATTGTAACATTATCGTTGAAAACAGGGACGCGTGAATGTAACACGACGGAATAATGTGCTTACTATAATACCAGGGACCGTGGTCATCATCCAGGGGAAAATTCACGGGAGGTACGGCCAAGTCGTCTCTACACTCCCAGCCAGTGTTCTGGCTGTTGGTATAGCAGCCATACGACAACACATGGCCAGAGACACTGCACTTGGCGAGCACCTGAATATCAAAAGGAGTTCAATCTCGAGTTCGATTAAGGTGAGTGAGGGTATATTATGGTAAGCGCTGTTAAGGTGAATGAGGGTATACGGTAAGAAATATTCTCCTGTTAATCTAAATCAATTTTTAATAATTGCTTTCTTTGTATGAATTTACATGCATCATTTTTGTCACTGAAGAAAGTGAGATTTATGTTTATATTATATTACACTTGTATTTCACTGTGAAAAAAAAAACAACAACCCACGAAATAGATTTGAACTGAACTGAACTGAATCACCCATCATAATTACTGCTAATCAGGCAAGTTTCCAGGGTCAAGCTCCGTAGTTTGTACGCTGATTGCTTGAGATTTATCTGATAAGGGGGTATTTCACTGAGCGGCGAACGTTTGCGAACGTAGCGAATTTGGGATTTCGCCAGGGTTCGTAAGTAAAGGGTTGCAAAAGTTCGTCAACAGTTGCAAGTTCGCAAACGGTTTTTGATTGTCGCAAGCAGTTTTTCTTGTCACAGCGAATTTGTATTTTCGCTAACGGTTGCAAACATTCGTAAAACACTCGTAAGAATTCGCAAACGGTCGTAATACGGTGTCACTAATTTTTTTTTTTTTTTTTTTTTTTTTTAATGATTCGCCACTGCTAGCGAACAAATAACCATAATTATGGTTCCCATATAAAATTGACCCATTGAAAGAAATTTGCCATATAGAAAGTTCTTGCAGCTCTTGACATCTCCATCATGTGACTGCTGCAAAAGCTTTTCATATTGACCAAAGTCTGTCCTCTGCAAGGATCACTCTCTGACCCAAACAGTCTTTCTCTTCTTCCTTTCTTGTTTTTCTTCATCTTCTTTCTTTCTCTTAAGCTGCACGATAGCTGTAGCAGCAGCCATGCAAAGCAGCTCTTCGAGGATAGCAGCCTCTACTTGGCAGAAATTCGTTTCCATATTCTGGAAATCCATCTTGAACGGTGGTCACAAGAGATCTGAATGCAGTGGAAGTAAAGGTTGTACGTTCGTTTTATGGGTCCGACTATGCATAATCGCCTGGTACTTTTCCAGATCCCAAAACATTCGCAAATTGTCGCAAGGGATTGGCAAACAGTTGCTAATGTTTGCAAAACTGTCGCTAACATTTGCAAAACTGTCGCTAACATTTGCAAAACTGTCGCTTACATTTGCTAACAGTCGCTAATAGTCGCCACCTGTGTTTCGCAACTCTTTCGCAAACATTCTCTCAAGTGTTGCCAATTGTCGCTAAACATCGTTAAACTCGCTAACTGTCGGTAATGGCAGAAGCGAAACCTGACTTATCGCAAACATTCGTCAGAAAAATGGGCGAATCTCAAATTCGCTACGTTCGCAAACGTTCGCCGCTCAGTGAGATATCTACTTTCAAGGCTTGTCCAATTCAAGCTAACGTGAAACTGTATAACGTTAAGTGTGTTTATTTGCACCAGTTGCACTTCAGAAGTACAATGATTTAACGTGTTACAGACATTATACGCCTAAATCGAAAACACAAATACAAGTAACAATGTTGGCTCACACATCACATCAAACAAGACAATGTTTAAGTGTGGCTGTTAGTTTCCATGACCTTACTGTTCTGTGATATCGTCAAAATTTTCATCCCTAAATTTAGGCTTTTGTCATTTCATGACAAATTGTGATCAAACTTTCACGCTTTTGTCGCGATCGAATGTATTATCTTATCCAAGTCATGGAATGAACATGGATGGAATGCTGTAAATATTCATCTCTTACCAGATCGAGAAGCGCCTGTGCTTCTTCAGCCGTTGGTGGCGGCAGCACGATCGTCTGAGACTCGTCTTCGCAGAATTTGCGCGCATCTTCCCAATTTGCCGATTCCCTGCAGAACACCGAGTATTGTCGTTCTCCTGCGCAGTATGATCGTATAATTCGGGCGTGAGTATATCAGTATTGTCAAACAATAGTAAACTTTTCGTTGGCAGCTTCTGAATTCTATCATATCAGTATATTTTGGCACGGAATGCCATCGAAAGCGAGCAATGTTGTAATAGTCGTGAAAACTCAAAGTAAGGTATGTTTATTTATTATTTTCTGTTTGTGTTCAGCACTGTAAAAAAGGCACTCACTTGCGAGATTTTTTTTTTTTGATTTTTGATTGTGCACTTTTTTTTTATACTGTTAATTCCCTTTTGGAAATTGGAATGTAGATGTGGTAGAGCAATTGAAATAGTATTATATAGGTCCCATCCACCTATGAGACTATGCTTTTAATGGTGATCTCCTCTTGATCTTTTTACGTCTCACAATTCTAGCATAAAATGCCGCTACTTTGCTCTGTGTTATGTCAATGGGAAAAGTGCTGACCATGATTACTATAGTGTTATGGAATTGACAATTCCTGCATCAATCTGTATCTATGACTTCGTATGTATTCTTTGTGTCTATCTGTAACTGTAACTGGGGTTAAAAAAGTAACAAATAAAATTAAGTGAAATCAAAATTTTTAATTAAATGATAAAGACATAAAGATAATGAAAATGTCACCAATATTGACAAAAATCATCAAAGTCGTGTCAGAGTCGCATTCCAGCAATTAGGGCCTACCTGGTGTTGTCATCATAGTGGTTGACAGCGTTGTTGTTGCTACACGCGTGGTCGTGCGTGAGCCAGTCGTAATCGGAGCTGTTGTATGCTCGTCTGTCGTGAACTTAGCTGTCGTTGGTGAATCCGTCGTAATCTCTGCTGTAGTCGGTGTCGTCACTGGCAGTCCGCTTCTGGTGGTCGATTGCTTCGTGGTCGTCTGGCCATGTTGTGTCGTGATAGTCCCCCTTGTTGATGTTTTTTGAGTTGTGATCGTAGAGGGCGCAGTGGAGATTGCGATGGTCGATGGTGTGACGTGAGAATCGGTCACTGGCGATAGCGACGATGTTGGTGCTTCGCTTGCCAGCTTCGTAGTAGTGATGTCATTTTGAGCTTAAAAAATGTCATGGGCTAGCCGTTAAAGCTACTACTTACCATTTGCAGACGAAATAAAAAACAACTTAAGTAGGCCCTACTTCAAAATAGTTCTAAAATGAGTTAAAGATATACAATCAATACGAAAATCTTCAGCAGTATAATCAATGTTGATTATTGTTAAGTGTACAAAATGTGAACAAAAGTTTTATTAAGATCGTGTCTAGAATAAGCCGTCTATAGTTATTGTTGGCTATATGATTTATTGAGAAAAATATTGATGTCTCCTTATATATTCGTGGCTTTATTGCAAAGTTTTTTACATAGTATGAGGTTTTGTGATACAACTTAACTATACTATGCATCAAATGTGATAGCTCGAACATTATTTCTTAAAATCACTGCTCCCAAAGGCATACAGTGCTTTTAGCGTCACATCACCACAAACATTGCACATACATTAATGATAAATTATAATTCCATATACTAGTAGTAGCTCAACCGACGAAATGAAAAGTGCAAGCATGCAATCTATACATTTTAGGTCATAAAGTATAATAACGCCGTTTTATTCCAGGATATATATCTAAAATCAACTCCATTGTAAAACTGAAAGTTTCTTACTGGTCTCACAGTTGACACCAACGACACCAGTGGGACAGTGACACTTGTAGAACATCTTAGTCTCCTCGCACCAGCCGTTTGCACACGGTTTGTCCAGACAATCTGAGAAGGATATTGACGTGTGAAAGGAGCGTTACCTGTCATATGATTTTTGAATGCTTTTATATTAATAGGGTTTGATATCAGGGGGTTAATACACAAATTGGTTTGATTCCAGATGAAATTTATTGATTTTAAGGAATAAACAGAGAAACAAGAATAAAGAATAGGCAAAAATTAGGATGACTGTGAATCGATCATCACAACAACGCAATATTGACTATACAAGCATGACAAGTCCGGTGTGTTTTTTTATGTTTTATTTGTGTGTTGTATGAAATACTGCAAGATAGGATACTTTTGTGCATGTAAGCTATTCAACAGGGTTTTCACGCGCAAATTATGTAAACAATCAGTCTGTTGAGGGAAATTATATAAAGAAAGATAATGTTACAATGCTACAATTTTTCCCATACTTCACTATCTCTCCCTTTGCTTGTACAAAAATGTGTTGCTATCAATGTTTGCAGTTTGTAAGAAAAAAAAAATAATATGGTTCCTACTGCCAGCGCTTAAAGGGACTGTACAGTAGTGGTTGAGGTGGGGATTCATATTTTGAACATTCCTAAGTGAGATAATGAGAAACCTCTTACGAAATATGAAAGAGCATGGAATTCTAAGAAGGATTCAACGTTTATTTGATGAAAATTGGTTTTCAAATGGCCGAGATATCCAAAAAAGTGTTGATAATAATAAAAGACTACAGGCCACAACTTTATTAGAATCTCTTTGTTTCACCTTGTTTTTGGATATCTCGCCCACTTCAAAACCAATTTTCATCAAATAAACTTTTGATACCCCTTAGAATTGCATGTTCTTTGACATCTCATAGAGTGGTTTGTGAATATCTCGCAAAACGTTAAAAGCTAAATCCTCACCTCAACCAGAACTGTACACACCCTTTAATCTTCTGATAACCACTTGACTTACAGAATATTGCTTATCACTCATTTTTGTTTTTCAAATTACTGGCAGCGAAAATGACATAATTACTGCACTAATATTGCCTAAAGACGGCAAGAATTATCTAATTACAAAATAGGCAGATGTATATCTTTCAGCCCGAAGGGCAAATTGATTTGAAATCATCAGTATTCTGAGTTTGTAATATCACATTGTCAAAACTCTCTACTTATAGATTTATATTGCTTTTCTTTCCAACCAACAACATGCCATTGTATTACTGATTTTTTTTTTTTTTTTGGTGTCATTATGTGTATTCAAATGTTTTATCGCAATTGCAGTTTTGTTGTGAATGATATAAACGAAATGAAAACGAATGAATGGACAGTTGTATGCGAGTACACAATTATGTTTAACTCACGAGGTGCGCGACAAATAAGGTAGCCGGCCTTGATGTATGTGGCACCGGAACACGACGTGTCCACCAGTAAACCCCATCGGACTACTTTGGGGATGAGCTGTACAGCGGTGCCGTTGACTAGTTTGACGCCGCACTTCGTCTCCCCGGGCAAGGAATAAGTCAAGTTATGTCCACATCGTGTTACCGCTGATTTTGTTTTGCGTTGCGTTGTTGTTGTTGTTTTTTGCCGTGTATATATATATATATATATATATATATATATATATATATATAATAGATATATATACATGTATATATATATATATATATATATATATATGCACGTGTGTGTGTGTGTGTGTGTGCGTGTGCGTGTGTGTGTGGGGGGGGGGGTAGGTCGAGTGGTGGGCATGAAGGTGAAGGAAAATATATACATCTTTGAATGTTTATAGAAATTGGAATGAAAAGAAATCTAGAAAACAAATAAAAAATAATATTCTATAAAAAGGTGAATACATTCATCTAAATGAGAATACCTATGGCCATGATAATGACGCGACATAGTTAGTAGTCATGAAAATACTGGTCCTTTTAAAAAACCATCACCTTGTTGCTGGCGCCGACAATCGGAAGTGATGACAAGAGGGTCGAAATGCCGGTGCCTTGCACATCCGCTCTGCGAGGACCTTTTCAGATCAGGTAAAATGTGATCATCATTCCTTTTTTTTATTATTATAAAGGTAAAGCACACATTCCCTTGACTTATCACTGACAATCTTATGTTAAGGTTATTTATTTCCCCCCTTGATTTATGAAAGAGTGAAGTCAAATGCTCTTTTATCATGCTAGAAATGTGAAAATGTGTTGAATTTTCTGTACACTTTCTCTATGTCGTCCTGCGGTGACGACGTGGAGCGTTGTCAAATAGTCTTCACATCGAGTGATGTCGACAGCGAAAATTACAATAAAAAAGATAAAGATTGTTCCTTCTGAACGAATTGTCCGATATTCCTCACACTTCCCTGATGTGTTCTATCATCATTGCTGTTATACATTCACTCAATCGACATAATGTTTACTTCATGGTTACGTTCTCGTTTAAATTATCTGGTGCGGCGTAACCACATACGAGGTATGTGTATGTGTGGTATTGAAATTGAATCACATTGCAGGCGTTCATTCCAGCAAGGAATGATATGCGCACATAGTATAATCATACGAACATACGATGAATTTGTCAGCTTCTTAAGGAAAAGCTGAATGGGGAAAACTGCAGCAGCACAACATGTCATTATTTTTCTCCATTTTTGTTACTGCTACTTTTTCCCCAATATGACTCTCATACCGGGTAACAGGTATCACGGGATTTACATTTTGAAATATATTTCCGACCAAATTCAGTTAATTTTATCAACGCTAATGGACTTTGAGTTGTTATCGATCAAGTCATCGAGACGGAGAGTTGTCCAGCCATTTTTAACTTTTTGGAAATCTACTAAACCAAGAAAAAAAAAGAGAAAAAGATAACATGGACTTAGAATTATGTATACGGAAAAAGTTGTAGTTATTCACTACCTGCCATCTTCATCAAACGAAATGCTGTAATTTTCTTCCGTTATTACCATATCATCTGACAGGTGGTGACAGTTTTAATCATTCAAAATGAGATCATTGTTGATGCGAGTCAATCAATTACAGTTTCCATGACTACGTTGTCGAATAGGTGTAGGAAATGGGAAAAGCAGCCAGGTGTAACCAATTATGAATTACAATTTATACCGGCCGCCACGTGCCACCGTCATTCCAATGTCAGATATTTTTTTTTTTTCGTTTAATTCCTCCTTGCCCATTTCTAATAGAGTTGCGCTTGATCACTTCAACTGAAAGCTGAGCATTAGTGAGATTAACCCCGAGTCACTTAAAAATGGTAAAGCCAAACAACAACAGAAAAAAAGGCAAGCAAGCCAATTAATAAACAGAAACGCTGGTGTATCTAAATGAACCACTCTGACTCCGAGATATTGTGATATCACATGTACATTATTTTGGATTAATTAGGCCTCTCACTGCGTAAGAAACCGGGTTTCGAGTTGGCTCCGTTCTCTTGTCCGATTGATGTCTTCACGGATTTTTGTATCTTCTCCGCTACAAATAAATTCTCGTTAAACGTCTTCACAGAATGGGAAGCCCAACCAAAAGTATAATTAAGAAATGAACAAAGATACAAAAAGAAAAAAAAAATCATGAAATTATGACAAATCAATAAGAAGGTTTTGACGTAATTAGTCGGTCATATTTCATGGACTTTTCCCTCTCTCTCTCTCACTCTCTCTCTCACTAAAGAAGAGTATAAAAAAAAAGATTTGCCATGACATTAATTTTCATCTATAAAGCCCAAAGCATCACTTTGGGTAATACCGTCCCTGAGATTTATTGGTGGCTCGGATATTAGAGTTGATGTGTTTCATTTGCCTATCCACTTCCTCCATCGTCATGCTGCCTTGAATCTCTCAAAGTGGCTGCATACATTTCAATATCAGAAAGGTTTCCATTTAATTAATTCGACGACCGATCGTATTTAGGCCTATTCCTGGAAGATCACTATAATCCCGTATATGTGCCTTAAAAATATTAGTTTGCTTGTTGGTTAGAGCTACCGTGTAGACATGTTGAAGGTTAACACGCATATGGTTGGAAAAAAAAACAGCAAATGAATCAATGTCGGAGGTTAACAGTGACAACAGTGCGTAACAAACTTACTAATGATATTACTCAAATTCATGCATGCGTCACCACCACTTTCTTAGTGTTTATATGCCTACTGCATACTTTTTTTTTCGCGGTGTCTAAAATTACGTTATAGCACAATATGGATAGTTAATCGGTGATATCAATATCACCGCAGGTTTTACTGCAAGCATATTTACCTCTGGGTTTTTGTTGTTGTTGTTGTTGTTGTTGTTGCTTACCACATACTTCTTACCACTAAAACTTCGTTACTATCAGGGAGGTGACTCCTCCCTGTTATCATTGACACTTTTACCTCTGATGTTATAACACCTGAAAAAGAATACCTATCAAGCAAAACTTTGCAAATGTTTTATATTTGCTTCCGAATATACCACCATAAAAAACAAAAACACTGGCGTTTACGCGAGGAGTCCGGGGTAATTGCCCAGGGGGTAATTGCCCTAGACTCATGTAAATAAGTTAAAAATGTGAAAGTGATTAAAAAAAAAATGGAAACAAGAGTTACAATGATAAGGTTCATATCTTGATTAGCTTCAGGTCACTTTTACTTAATATGACTTGAATTTAATTTTTAAGTGCTGAAAACATCAAAACATTTGATGGAATTTATTTCACTGGAAAAACCCTTTTGTGAGGTGGATCATGTATCCGATCGTGTATCCAAAACCCTTGAGAGAAGACTATACTTTACCATCAACCCATTAACATTTAGATGAATTTAGTTAATGACTGTATAATGTGTTTATTATGCAGCCCCGTGCATTCTCGTCACTATAGCAGCCCGTTGCATAAAAAAAATGTAAGAACCTTTACAACCATAATGTCAAATTTGGCAACGTTATCTCAGAGTGCTATATACTTAATTTTATAAAAGTTCTTTTCAATAAGTCTTTAGTCCACTACTGGATTATCCGTGGTGGCATTGATGATTATCATCGTTTGAGGGCTCGACTGAAGAAAGGAAGAAACTCAAACAGCACGTAATAATGAAATGAGAGATACAAGAAATATATTGATCTCATTGTGAGATATCTGTGGCGCGACCAATCTCTCGTACTTAATCCTGTCCCGTATAATGGGAAAATTCGTTTTTATAGCCGTGTTTACATATCTAATAAGTCCTTACTTGCTTACGATCGATTAAACCAACATTCAACAGCGCTCACCTGACACGATATTGAGACAGAAAGCGGTGGAGATGAACACTCTCATCAAACCCTTCAGCGTCTGTACAAAGGAACCAATGGGTGGCATGCATTCACTGATATATTTCAATCTAATTTTGACATTCTACCGCGAAACTAATATAAAAATTTCAAGTATAGGCCAGTCTACAGGGGAAAAAGATGACCTCTCTGTATCACAAAGTATTGCGATATAACATGTGCTATGAAAGAATTGTTAGAATATTAATGCCCAAGAACATTAGATACAGTGTATTTGCTTCTTTCAGTCATCATGTGTGTGATTTGAGACTTTCAAAATTCTTCTCACATACAACGTAACTGCCAAAACATTTGCAATCAGTACATGTCATTATTATCCCATGCAAATGCGATGGACGGATTTAAGATTTACAAATATTGGAGATCTGCCGTTGTTATGTGAAAGCTTGTATTTTGTTCTTGAATTATACGCATCTGTAATTTTCATGATATACCAACAATATTATAAGCAGAGAAGAGGAGAAGAAACCACTTTATAGCAAGCAATTCTGCCGCGAAGTACCATCGTCAAGGGTTGTAAACGTATTTTCCAAAAAAACGGCTTTATTTGCTCAACTTTTTTTTAAAGCATAATCATCCCCCACCCCCTCCCCCACGGCGAACAAGCCAAACATAAAAGTTGCGTCGAAACACCAAAAGCAAGTATCCATAATATAAATGGGTTATGTTCTCTTTTCGGAAGGTTTGTCAATCCGATAATGAATTAAGGTTCCTTTTCCTTAGGGTTAATTTATCCGAAAATGAAATAAGGTCGTTCTTTTGAAGGTTCGATAGTCCAAAATCAAATGAGGTCCATCAATCCGAAAATTAAAAAGCGATGCGTATCTCTATTGCACCTTCGGAATTTATATTTTATTTTTGGATTAACGAACCTTGGAATACGTTTGTATTTGACGTTTGTATTACCTATGTATATTGATTGGAAATGAAAATAAAAACAAACATGAATGAATGAATAACGAACTTTGTTTCATTTTCGGATCAACGAACTTTCGAAATAATGAGCCTTACTTTATTTCCGAAAGAACGAACCTTCGGAATAACGAACTGTAACCCTAAACTTGGGATATACAAACAGAGTTAGGTGGATGCATGAGGACTATAGGCAGATATTATGTAGCCGAGGTTCCGTCGATCGCCATGGTCATGATCGCTTCAGCCTTTCAAAAGATTTGTGACGCTAGAAAACCAGAAATTACATTCAATGTATCATGTTATCTATTAGATAACTATAAAATTTTTATTTGAAAAAGGAAGAAAATCTAAAAAGTTTCTGTGACTAAATGTCAGGCAAAATGATGCTTTCAAACCTTCAAACTGACTCAGTCTGTTTCATGCCATTTATCCTCGTCGATAAAATCTTCCTGACATAAGATGATTACAGAGCTCGCCATTTTTAACGTTTTCATCACGGTTATTACGAAATTCCGGTTACAACGATTAAGTTAAAAAAATCAGGCCACAACATTGTCAACTCTATGTATTTTTAATGTTTATTTGTTCGGTCATAACGAAATTTCAATAAAGTGCACTCCCATTATAACGAACACGGTTATAACGAAATTCTGGTTACAACGAAGTAAAATTTCAGGCCACAACATTATCCACTCTATGTATTTTTATCATTTGCTCGATAATAACGAAATTTCAATACAGTACATTCCCATTATAACGAACACGGTTATAACAAAATTCCGGTTATAACGAAGTAAAAATTCAGGCGACAATATATCCACTCTATAAGGT
This sequence comes from Diadema setosum, assembly GCF_964275005.1. Taxonomy (NCBI): domain Eukaryota; kingdom Metazoa; phylum Echinodermata; class Echinoidea; order Diadematoida; family Diadematidae; genus Diadema; species Diadema setosum. Next base: position 15,006,393 of record NC_092700.1, read on the forward strand.
ATTTTTTTTTTGTTCGGTTATAACGAAATTTCAATATAACGAAAGAAAACTGCCAGTCCCGAGGACTTCGTTATAACGGGAGTCCACTGTAGTTTCATTTTATCACCAACAGTTTCTGACAGTAGACGATTCGTTTCATTTATCAACATATGAATCACAAGATATCAAACTTTATGATAACACCGTGTAATGTATAAATGATTACCAAGCAAAACCATCTACATGTCTGAACCCATTTATAACAAAGTATACATGAAAAAAAAAATTCGCGAACTTACCATTGTATGTTTCCTCAGCCGTCAATCACTCTGAATTATGAAATGATGACAAAAAAAAAATGATGACAGTCATCAGCAGCGAATATAGGCTGAACTGTACATTATATATATATATAAATATATATATATATATATATATATATATATATATATATATATATATATATATATATATATATATAGATATATATATATATATATATTACAGGTTTTGCTCCAGCAGGCAGTTTGAAAGAACAAGCTCAGCGCATTTTATTCAAATATTGATGTCCCTTTTGGTTTGATATGAATCCATATAGCAGCTGGAAATGTTCAGATATTTAAGAATGCTGCGACCATGATACATACATGTACACTCATGGCGACGTGTGGCTACAATGATGAAATCATCATTTGCCAAATCGCCAAATGTTGAAGCTGTCGAGACCATGAATTACCAGCTCTGATCAGCGCAGAGCGATGCGACCCTGGCATTGCCAATTATACCTGTTACACGTCAACGCGCCTAATTGTGATCGTATATAGATCGCACTCATTTCCTCAGACCAGCAGCAACTGGTGTTCAGCCATCTCTTCACATCAGGTTGTGGTAGAGCGCAATGATGCAACTCGGAGGTCAGCAACAGCAACGTAACGATGACTTTGTTTGAATGATTTGTTGAATTATTGATTATTCAGTGTATGGCTGTCCATTATTATCCAGATCACACGAACCTTTCACGGTATATCATAATCAAAGTAAGTGCACCGTTGTTAAGCGTTGTCAGCAGGAAAATGGCAATAGGCACAGAATGACGCTCACTTTCAGTGAATCCTTTCAGGAAATAACCACAAGGCCACATCACAAACCCTAGAGTGGATTGAATTCTTGAAGAGACGCCGAGCGAAACTTTTTAATTTACTTATTATTGACGAGTTTCCGCGGTGGACGGTGGATTGGCATGGATGAAACACGAGCCTGACCAAGCATGACACGGCTATATGCTAGATATCTACGCATCGCTGTTTTATCTTTTTCTAATTTCTTTTGCTTGCAACCTCCTCCCCCACAGATGCAATTCCACACCAGCTGGTTCTAAAGGAAGGGTGATATTTAACATAGAAAATGGTAGAAGTGTATACCATGCAATGAGGAACCTGCAGTGACAAAGTTAGGACGCAAGGCTTCACGTGCTTTTGCAGAATAATGGTATTAGTTTTGAATGAAATAAATCATCGATTTATATCAAGAAAATGGGAAAATTATTTTGGTAGATAATCAAGCATCTAAAACCACTTTCCCCAGAAATCGTTATTGGGCCATTACTAGATTTCAACACTTAGATCATCATCAGTAGTAACTCTACGACCGTGAAAAGGCTTTTGTCATAATCATCGTTTTGAAGCCTGATTCCTCCTCCTCCTCCCCCTCCTCTCTCTCCTCCTTCTCCTCCTCCTCCTCCTCCTTCTCCCCTCCTCCTCCTCATCATCATCTTCATCATTCGAAATACCAGATGTATTTCTCCCTCCATCCCTAGCACCACCTAGTTCCCTCTAAAACTTGTTTCGCTGCCGCATTCTCTTCTCTCAATTCTAGTCTATATTATATTCTTTCATTAATTTTGAATCATGAAGAATATAATTTATTATGTGATGTATTATTTCTTTCTGCCCCCTTAAACGTGCCCATAAGATCAAGAGCACATATCATCATCTCTTCCCAAACCCGACCATTTCCTCAGCCTAATCATTTTTTGAAAGTCACCCGTCTCTTCCCCCACCCCCCCACGTACACAACCGCACATACACAAGCACAGACAAACACTCTCACGCAAACACACATATCCTTACACAAATACCCGCATTCACACTCACAATTAACTGTTGACAGAGTCACTGTTGATATAAATGAAGAACACAGAGCGAACTCATCAATGCATATGAAGTCAGTTTGATAATGTTAAAATCGATTTGTTCGGGTGATTGGAGGAACGGTCCGCTAGTGAAATGCAAGAAAACTCTAAATCTTCATGTACATACTTACACCTCAAAATGTTTTGGTGACTAGAAAAGTGGTTTCAAAGGATACCACAAGTTAAGAATATGGAGCCCAAAACGGTTAGAGAAAAAAATTCTTGATTTGATCATTGCCTTGTATAATAGTACAACTGACTGTATTTTATATAATTATAAGACCAGATTAGTTGTTTGTTTGTTCAAAACATTCGATCCTGTGCTTCAGTTGGAAAACAATGGTCTTGCACTTAACTAAAACATAAAACACAGCATGTATACCATGCATACTCGTGGTAAAGGGAGTCTTCTTTCCCATACACTACATGACTTTATAGCTTTGCTCATTGAAAAGAAATTGACGTGTAACGAATTTATGATCTCATGTTACATAGAACATCGCACTGAAATGGGTATGGCATAGCAACTGTCAAAAGGCGTCCAAAATGAGCTGCATTTTACAATCCCATATAAACTCCATGAAATGTGAAGGACGCCACGAACTATGAATAGGCAAGAATACATTAAACTCTTTTATAAAGGTTCACGTTCGTCAAGTTGGACATGACTGTCATTGATAATGTATAAGTTAATGATTGTCAGAATAGCGTTATTAACGTTGCGCGGGGTACAAAATATTAAAGTAAGTATACCACAGAGAGGAGTGGAGGTATAATAATTATAATGACGTCGAGAGAGAGAGAGAGAGAGAGAGGTAGAGATAGATAGATAGAGAGAGGGGGTTGGGTTGATAGAGGGAGGAATATATTGTTAGATTCAAATAATTTCATATTTCATGGTTGGAAAAAGAAACCCCAATGACTGTTACAAACCATCATACAAATCATACAGGTTGTGCAGCGGGGGAAATCGATGTTCGAATATTGTGATGTATATTTCATGCACTGCCAATATACCTGGCATCACGGAGAGGAGTATGAGTATCATTGATTTCCAAGGTGAACGTAATTCGGCCATGATTCTGTTCCTGGTGAAAACGGAACGAAGGTGTATAAGCCAGTGTGAGATCATGCCGCTAACACATTAGCCCACAAGTTACTGTTACATCAATTAAATATAACAAAATGACTCGCATTCAATAGTTCGGATTTGATTCATGATTTTTACTCTCATAGATTATTCAGTTCATTTTAATCCAACTGAATCCAAATTTACTTCCAATATCACATTTTCCCTATACATCTAAAGCGTATTATGTGATATGGATGGATTGTATAATATATGCAGATATAAAACATACATATACAGTAAACTATATAGTTGTCCAAATCATTATATTATATGAAAGAAAGGATCACGTAAAAGACACGCTTGTAGAGATGTAATCGGCCAATGAACTTAAAAAACAAAACAAAACTAAAGTAAAGGAAACACACGCAGACACAGGCACGCTCGTAAAGACAAAACAACTAACAAGAAACATTTATGGGAAGGGGCAATTATAGAGAGAGAAGGAACGAAGGAAGGAAGGAAGGAAGGAACATCGGAGAGGAAACGGGGGAGGGGGAACAGGCTGAAAAATTGCCGGATATTGTTCACTTGGCGCAGTAATACTTATTGACAACACATGCATGTAATACTGCAAATAAGCTGATGAAAAGACAAAAAAAAAAGGAAAACAAACAAACATTTATTATCTAAGAACCAAGAAAACCTTTCGTAAATGTTCGTTTCAACAATTATGGGGAAAAAGACTTACACATGTTTTGGGTTTTTGTTTTTGTTTTTTGGTCCTTTTTTAGATCATCACTTTATTGATTACAAAAACTTGATTCTGTATAAACAAATGCATCCTGGCGAGGATATTGCGGAGTAAAGGTAAATGCATGAAGCTCATTAGATTTTAGGGTGTTTATCAACGCTGATGTTTCCACAAAATATACGTTCAAATATTTGTGGTAATTCACTCTTCCATGAAATTGGATACAGTATACTACTACTACTACTACTACTACTACTACTACTACTACTACTACTACTACTACTACTGGGGGGCGCTGTGGCATAGTGGATAAGACTCCCGACTCCCGCTCGGAGGTCCCGGAGGACCCGAGTCCAAACCCCGCCCAGCGCTTACGTCCTTGGACAAGATGTTTTACCCACCATGTCCCTCTCGACCCAGGTGTATGAATGGGTACCTGGCAACGCTGGGGTAATAATAATGGCAGGGCCCTCTGGTAGATCAGTGGCAACACTGAAGAGGCTACCCTGGGTAAATAAGACCTTATTATTATTATTATTATTATTATTATTATTATTATTATTATTATTATTATTATTATTATTATACTAGATGTGAGTATGAATCTTTGATTTTAAGAACTTTGTTGTTATGAAATATGTTTTGTTCATCAGTGTTTGTTTGTTTGATTCATTTTTCTTCCAAAATAATTTCACACATAAAAATGAAATTTTTTTTCAGTAATATCACAAATCATCATACAGATTACAATACGTGTGCAATACGTGGTTCGAGGGAGGAAAATAAATATGTGAATTAATTCCAAAATATATATTGTATTACTAAATTTCCAAATATATAATTATATCCGAGAAGGTATGCAGAAAATCGAAGGACTGCAATTGTAAATAGATGTGGGAGCCCAGGAAACTTACCTGCACATTATTTCATTTAGCTGAATGGGGAAATACTACTGAACATATTATAAATGCATTATGTTTTATATTCTTACCTTAGTGTATAGATACTAATGAAGATGTGGCAAATTGTGATTACGATGATGACAGGGTGATGATGAGAAAAAAAAAATGTGATAATGAAGATGAAAGTGATGGTGGTGGTGATGATGGTAATGGGGAGAAAATGAAATGGTAGGCACAGAAAAATTGTGCATATTTGTTGTAGTTTTAAATCTAATTCACAGAAAAAAATCTGATCAAACAATACAATATCTACATTCAGATTTATATTCACAGATTGTAGACAGTAACATATAGTTTTCAATCTAACCTTAAAAGAATACAACGTTTTTCATTATCTGACATAATTTCTCTCTCTCTTCTTTCTTTCTTTAAAACAACAACATCATAATCTGGAGGTGTGTTCCAAAGGTCTGGACATTTTGTCTTGTAGATTTTTGTGCAATTAATAACTTGGGATTTATACTTCAGTGTGAATATATGGTTTGAAATATACTCAATGCATTTTTATTATGATAAACATAATTTGTCAACCAAAATATTGATAGGGATTCCCCCAAGCGAAAACAGCGTAATTTAGATGTTGGGTTGTTTAATTTTAATGTGTCAACATAAGACTATGATAATATTTAAAGTTCAGTAAAGACAGTATACGGGCGGGAAAAATATTTCAGCTTAATGATGGACCTACACAGATATCCCGAGATATGATTTTATAACAAGCATTAACAATTTTCAATTCATTAAATTTTAAACTTCTCATAATTCACATGTGTAATTATCATGTTGCACTGAAAATAACGAGAGTACTTTTGCACTTTGCTTGTAGGAAACACAAGAATATGCACACATATTATGATACAACAATTTCGATTATACGTACCTTCCTGTGATATAGTGACTAAAATGAATGATAATCCACAAAATAATGACAATACTGATTTGATGACTGTACCACTCTGTGTAACTAATCTAAGATGAAAATTGTAGCTGTGATTAATCGCCATCATCATCATCATAATCATGGAAGAAGATAAAGAGCAAGTTTTTTTTTTTGACGCTTTTTATAGCCTTTATTCAGACCAATCAAATGAAATTGTTACATTGTAGTGACACAAAAAATAACTATAATACACTGTTTAACGGACAACAAAAGGTTGTGTGCAAAATATAGATAAAACATACATCAATTGTACACATTTGACATGATTCAGTCACCAGTCTGAATAAAGATTTTATCTAAGACAGATACAAAGAAAAAACGTGAGAGGTGATGGACTTACAAAATCTTTAAAATGTATTCTATTCACCAGTTATGATCATCATAATGACTAATATCTCTCTGGGTCTTATGCAAGTGGAGATTCACAGCCAGATAATATTTGATTAAGTTTTAATGGTATGAGGATTAGAGAAAATAAACAAGTGGAGCGGGCAAAGCTGAAAACACCGGATATTCAAATCATTCTAAATAGATTGACTGAGGTAAATACAAAAAGAAAATATATATAATATCTTAACAAGATGCGATAGTTAAACCCGGTATTTCATGAAGTATAATTTTCCCATTTCGCGTAGTGTAATGTCAATTTATCCTTTAATGTTGCTTTTTCATATTCAGGCTGTTTTGAGGTGGCGATTGCCCTACATATTTCTTCACAGGTTGGAACTCTTCCAATTTTACGATTAGTGTAAATCATATATACTTAATCAAAATTAACACATGATTAAACAAGGCATTGAGTTTGACATTTTCCCTGAATCCAAGTAAAACATCCGGCCAATTTATATTAATAAACTGAGGAAATTTTAGTTTATTTCCTACCTCGTTTCATATTCGATAAACTAAAGGACAATCATAAGATATATGATAATATGTTTCGACCTCTTCCCTACAAAAGGAGCACAGATTTGAATGTGTTATTCCAAACTGGTGAAGTTTATCAGTACAAAAAAGTGAAATGAAAATGAAGAGAATAGCGCCATCTAGTGACGAAAAGCCACATCGCAGTTCTCCCCTGCTCGGTAGAGCATCAAAGAGATCTCTTCTTGAGAGGCATTACGCGAGACCTGAACAATGAACACAAAATGAACTGTCAAGAGTTGCAGCACATTGGTAAAAGTTTGTCAGAGATTGGCAGCAGATTTAATCTGATTCTTAGACTTTCTTATTACATATTTTCTTTGCATTCACAATGTCAGGAAATAAGTTAATTAATATCTACATAGTTCAATGGAATTCTTTTCTCGATACAATACAATACAATACAATACATGATGCATTTTTAACTTAAAAAGAAAATAATTGTCACTCGCATCACATATAGAAAATTAATATTTCTTTCACATTTCGTATCATATACCACCACATGCATATTACCTTCATAGTATGCCAGTACACTAATTGTTCAAAAATAATTGATCCAGATAGAAAATGAGAAGGTGAAAAAAGAGACAGATATGTACCAAAATGAGTAAAGAGGTATACTATGAAAGCTGCTTGGAGAGAGAAAGACAGACAAATAAAAAGATAGAGAGATAGAGAGAGAGAGAGAGAGGGGGGGGGGGGAAGGGAAAGTACAGTAATTGGGCCTATACAGAGAGTCTAATAAGGTCTACTCAATGTGTTATTCATGCATCGAATCTGGCAAAACTGCAAGTTCTATCAACGTGTAATCATCCAACTTGGTTGTAACGTAATACAAGAGTTGTTGTTTTCTTTTACAACAGCAATCGTAATAGGTGGGGGCCTACTCCTATAGATTCAAACACACATCTACAAATCACATGGATGACGCCATCAGCTTAATTTCCACTTTCAGATTTAATCAAAACTAAAACAAAACTTTATGCAACCACGACCATTTAAGCCATTATTTTTTAATCAACTCTCTAGTTTCTAATAATTGCAAATACTGGGTTTGAGTGAAAGTGAAATATAAAGGCATGATTATTTCTAAGGTATTATCTCATTTTCATTCATGTATATTATATAAAGAAACCATCGGGAAAGTATTGATTAAAAAAACAAAAAAACCTCTCAATCACATTCATATACAGGCGTAGGGGCCTATACCCCAATTGGTTTTTGTTTCGTTTTGTTTATTTGTTTGTTTTTGTTTTGTGCCAGTCTTGCGTATGCAACATCAGAATTATACATTATGTTGGGAAAGGCATTTTCATGTGCTTTGAACGATTATTTCATTTTACCAAATATGGTTAAATGTCCACTTCGGCCACGCCTCCTGTAATTCACCGCCTTTCATTGGCCAACAATGACGCCATTCTGTTGGGAAGAAGGTGTCTCAATCAATGAGAAGATAATCATTGACCTCTCTACTGACCCATAATGCTTTCCGACCGCAGTGCAGTTTGCCCATTAAATTTCGCTGAAACTTTGCCGTGTAACACTGCTTCGGGCAGCTTCAATAGACGTTGAGTCAGCGAACTATAAGCTACACACATGCACGTTCCAACTTCCGGGTTAGCACCACTCCCTCTGTGCGTAACTTGGCTGATTTGGCTTTGGAATTTACGGTTTGACGTGAGAAGGCGTACTGTAATATTTTTCTGACCCAGGTAAGCAAAGTGGATGTTTACTAACAATTACATTTATCTAGATAACTTAGGTGGTTCTTTTACACAAGTACGAGTTTGCAGAACTGCGTGAAATCATCTTTCCCACCTCCTAACCACCCGTCTTTGGCTGTCGAATGAGCAGTACGGAATGCTTGGTTGGGGCTGCACCGTCCCCGCACCTCCTCATGTACCGGTCCGTCCGCGAGGATGCCTGCTGCGTTCGCTTGCGGTCTTCCTCACACGGAGCGCGGAGCGGGGAGACGAGTCAAATCTTTCCTTTGTGTGTTGGAAATGATGCCAAGATTGCATCAAATTATGATAGTAGCAATGATGACTTAAGAAGAAAATCTTTCTTAGTGCTTTGCATTGAACAAAAGACTAGAAACAAAAGCTTGGTTCTACTATGCGATTATTTCATGAATATGAATATGAATCAAGGTATTTTTTTTTTTTTACAGTTAGGGGGCCTACAACAAATATGGGCTCAGATTGTTTTGTAACTTGTAGAATTCTCCGTCTGTGACTCATATGGTGGTCCTGGGCTCACTAGGTACTTCATGAAGCATTTTATCAGATCCCGATGAAATCCAATTTTCAAATTCTTTTTCATTTCTTCACTGATTATATTCATTTCTGGTCAGTTTCCCTTTGTTTGCATTTATTTATTTTTTTTTCTTACACACTGTTACCATATCGAAAATAAATCCTCGCATCTAATTGGCTGAGAGCAAATATGTTTGACAAGCAAGTCACAACAGAAATGGTAGTGTGACTGCTTCCCTCTATCTACAGCTTATATACTTTGGCTTTTTTTTTTTTTTTGAATCATTTGATTTTATAGCATTATGTCTAAAAAGACATCATATAGCACTGGATCACAAAAGTATTGAGATGGAGGCATCCTTTACTTCATACCTCTTCATACTCTTAGTACCGGTACTTTGTTTAGGCATGAGGGATACAAAATTTTGCTTTACTTTTGTATGATGTTCCATTACGAAGTCTTGATATTCTAATGGAGTCGAGGGAAATGTTCACTTTATGATGGGGGGGGGGGGGGGGAGGGAGAATCATTCTGCTAAACCTAGAGTTTGGTATACTTGAAGTTTACCCTTAAAGGAGACCTCTGGATCATTCTCAGATTTTTACATTTGAACAACTATAAATTATACTGAGGACAAAGTTTCAGAATTTATGATAATTGGGATGAAAAATCAGAATATTATTGAAATTCATGACAGATTGCAATGAACAAGGATGATGACATGGCAGGGTCACCATAAGAATGCACGAGTTGGGGCTCAAGGAAGCAGAACAAAAGAAGAAGGCATAGGTATAGATTATGTGAACTTGCAAGCAAGTAGTATTGTAATGAAATTACACTGAACATTTCTGGAATATGTGAGCCTCCTATGTCATCATCCTTGTTCAGTGTAGTTTATTTAAGGTTTTTCAAAGTATTGTTTCTCTGCTCAAGAACCACAATAGATTCCACAAATCTATACATGGAGCTGTTGATTTATGTACTTCATAATGTGAAGATATGAAAATTGTCTGGAATGCCCCTTTAAGACGCTATGAAGCATGTACTGTATACACTGATTATTTCATGAGGTTTTTATTTTCGTGAATTTCGCGAGTCGGGTGCTACACGCGTAATTAAAGACACACAAATATATTGACTGTGATCACACTATGAATGTTACGTACGCGTACATACGTTTTCTCTGTTCTGTACAGGACACCACGATCGCTAAGTTTGAAAAACACTCGTGAAATTGTCGGGTGGTTCTGATTCGCGAAAACTTAGACTCGCTAAATATATGGCGTATAGAGTAACAGCCAGAGCAGAGGTTCTCATAGAGATTTCTGTTTATGTGCCCAGGCGCAAGCTTTTTTGTCAGCATTTAGTATTCCATCCAAGCTAGACCTACAAATGTATCTGTTTGTTAAAGTTTGCAAGCCCACTCAGGTGTAGCAATGTGCCTCAGTCCAACAGGAAGGTCAGTGACACAATAGGTATTAGGAAGATTAGGTTATCTCTATTCATTGACGAGAAGTTTCTAGACATTATGGCCCGAATTCACGAAAGTGGTACAAATGAAACCATGGTTTAAACCATGGACAAAAACCATGGAGCGCCCAGTGTCGCATGGAATATTTCGTTACGAAATCTGTCATTTCGTCGATGAAATGATTATTTTGTAACGAAATGACATTTTGTAACTAAATGAACATTTCGTCCACGAAATGATAATTTCGTTAACGAAACTGTCATTTTGTCGACGAAATGACCAATTTCATAGCGAAATATTCCGTGCGACACTTGGCCCTCCATGGTTTTTGTCCATGGTTTAAACCATGGTTTCATTTGTACCGCCTTCGTGAATTCGGGCCAATGTGTCAGTCTGCAGAGAAAACGCTCAATTGAAAAGTAGGCTCTGTCTTATAGCTTTTATATGCTTGATGTTGAAGATGCTCTGAACAAATATTGAACAAAATCAAATGAATTTATGCCTTGCACTCCCTTTACATGACATATGTACTTCCATTCAAATATTATTTCTATATTCTGTCTGTGTTAGTAAAGAGAACTAAACAGAAAATTGTGAATCCAAAACACACATTTACATGTGCATATAATCAAATAAAAACAAATTGTGGCTAGGTTCATCCTGTGAATTTGAGATGTTGAAATATTAAAGTCTAGTATGGTCTTCAAACTTGAGATTGAAGTCACAGAATTTGGGTTCTTTTTTCCCTTGAGTTAATCCCACCTAAAAGGAAAGTCTACTCAAAAAATTAGCTTGTGTAAATCATGAAGAAAGAGAAAACGAGAGGAACAGGGAATACTTTAAAGTTTCAGCATGTTCCATGTTTTTAGTTTTTTTCTTTCATTTTTTTTTGCATGCAGGGGTTGTATAGAAAAAAAAATATTTGCAATAATTGTATTAAGAGTGCATAAAATCTGAAATTTACTGGACCATTGGGAAAACTCAAATTTCTTCAAATAGATGAAATTCTCATGTTGAGTTGTTTTTATTGCAACTGATTGACAAATTTCTTATTTTACTGCACAGAGCACATGAGGATGAGCTCACATGTCATGTGACATTTCAGAATTGCTTAATTTTGTCTCTAATTGATTATGAATAGAAGAATCATAACTTTCTCAGTCTTAACAGAATTTGCTCAAGCATTCACTGTCCAATTTCCTCCTCTATTCTACAAGCTAATTTTCAGGGTTGATTTCCCCATTAACCTGCTGAGGAAGGGATGATTTTGCTATAACACACAACTCCCATACAATGTAGACAACCCGAGTATACCCGGGACTAGTCTTCAACGGGTGAAGGATGGACTTTGTACCCTGATACAATCTATTGAGCAATAGGAATGTCAATGAAAACTAGAGTCTGTACACTTGGTAGATGTTCAAGTTGCTTTTGTGGTCATATCATAGTCGCACATGATTTTGATTGCTTTTTTCCAACCTGGCTCCTTAGGGAAGCTCAACAGGGAAAGCCTGACACTTTGTTTTCTTGTGTTTTGCTTGTTTTATTTGTTTCTCTGTTATCACTTGTTTTGCAAATGCCAAATAGATAATAATAATAATAATAATAATAATAATAATAATAATAATATTAATAATAATAATAATAATATAATAAAACAACAACAACAACAACAACATCTAGTACTAAATTGTCCCTCATTGATCCCTCAGGCTGATACTGAAACCCAGACTAATTATCACAGAGATTTGTTTTCTTAACCACAATAATAGCTATTTCCATATCCCAGATAGAAGGCTGATGATTGCACAATTTTCAGGTTTGTTTTGTTTTGTTTGTTTGTTTGTTTGTTTGTTTGTTTGTTTTTTTTTTGGGGGGGGGGGCATTTTGGTGTATTAACCCGTTGAGGACGAGTCCTGAGTATACTCGGGCAGGTGTCTATGGGAAATATGTGTTGTAGCAAAATCAGTCCATCCTCAATGGGTTAAAGGGGAAATCCAGTCCAAATATAACTTAGTTTGGTAAGAAAGAGTAAAATATTACAAGTTCAATGGGATAAATTTAATCAAAGTCGGATGTAAAATAAGGAAGTTACGATATTTTGAAGTTTCGCTATTTGGGGGGGGGGGAACAGTTCTTGAACAATCAATATGAATATATATGCAAATGACAAAGTGAGCATGTCATTCCCTCACAACATATAGTTTGTACATATCTAAAATTTTGAAATTTCCAGTTTTTCATTTAAACGCAATTATGCCCTAGGCTCAAATCCTCATATCTAACTGTTCACTATATTCTGATGTTATTTAACCAGGAATAACATCAAGTTTCAGACTTCAAGGACAGAAACATTGAATTTTTGTCATTTTCTTTTTTGTACATGATCATTGGAAGATTGTGAGGGTCTGACATGGTTAGCTCACTCATTTGCATATATTTATACCCACTGTACAAGAACTGTTTTGGAGAAATTACCAAAACTTCAAAATTTCATAACTTCCTTATTTTTCATGCAATTACAGTCAAATGTTTACCATTGTACTCGTAAAATTTTACTCTTTTTTTATCAGACTAGCTTATATTTGGACTGGATTTCCTCTTTTATACATTTCCACCACGGCTGTGGGTACATCTGACAGTTGTGCATTAGGTGATGTAAATATTATAGTTAACTGGGTTTTTGAAAGTCAAGGGTCCAATCTGGTCACAGCTCACACAACTTGGGAACAGTGCTTCAAAAGGAGAACAGTTTATCTGTGGACCACTCTAATTTTAGGTAGACACTAGACAGTACATGGGGTCACTGTTCTGTTTGAACCATTGCTTTTCAAGTTATGATGTGTCTGCCTGAAGTTGCTAAGTGTAACACATATCACTTGTTTTATGCCCAGATCTAATGTTTTGTTTTACCCCTAGACAAGTACAAATTGTATGGGATCCCATGAGTCAATGCACAATGTTAGTGAGGTATTCTGCATCATGTCCGGGATAATATGAGCTGAATATGACCGTATTAAAGGTCCTGTTTACCTTTGGGAACAGTGATTTAAAAATTTTTCAAGATATGACTTTTAATGCATGTGTAGGTCTGTTGTAACACAAAACATCCTATCATATAAACATTTCGCGATAAAGCCTAAAATATAGGGAGATATCTGTATTTTTCTCAATAAATCGTAACTGTAGACGGTTTAGTCTTGAAACATTTTCATTATAACTATTGTTCACATATTGTATATTTTACAATACTTAACATCAATTTTACCAATTCAAATTTTCACAGTGGTTGTTTCTTTCCCCAACTCACATTTTATAACTATTTCAAAGAACTAATGCTGGGTTTTTGTTTTACCTGCAAATGGTAAATTATGCCTTTAAGGGCACTTATGAGCATTGAAGAAGAGATTATAATGTGGGTTAACAAACATCTACACATGTCTGCTATTAAAGTTTACCAAACATGTGGTGAATGGTCACTGACATTCACCAACTGGTGTAAAACCAAGGGAAGATACCTCTGAAGTGGTAAAACCAATACAGTGCATCTGGCCTCTTTCCATCCATGCAGCTATCAGGCCAGCGATGCTCAATATTGCCCAAGCACCTTCACTCCTATTTATAAACCCCTCAGCGTGACATGATGTCATCATTTATCACCTTTTCCAGATGGGCAAGCTGGCCTAGAGACTGGTACACAGGGAGGGTTCTGTCTTCTCCTTCTCGGTCAATTGGTTTTTAGTTGCTCACTTTATCCGGTCATTCCCATTTTCTGTCTCTCGCTTTCTCTCGTTCCCTTCCTGCCTCTCGTGTTCCTTTTCCTTTTCTGAAGATGACTGACACTGAACAGTAATTTACAGTATGTGTGAATAGGCCTTAGAATGTGTGTGTTCAAAGGGGGTAAGCTGTGGCACAGGTCATTTTATAATGTGTGTCCTCCCTGCATCTCAGGGTCTATGTCTCTATTTTTTCCCTTGTTTTTTTTTTTAATATATGAATTTGAATATTTATTACCTTTTTTGCATGACAAAGGATTTGGGATTTTCTATTTAACTGCATAGTACCGGTGCTATATTCACCGAAGCAAAATAAAAATTAGAAGGGGGGGGGGGGGGGTGGATGCAGCTGACTCTCCTAAGTTAATAATAATAAACCCCCTGATTTCAAAATAACTCTACTTATTAAAATAGATTTAATAGAGCTCTAAAGACTCAATATACTCAATGATGTTGAAAATGGAAGGAAACACCTATAACAGTGTAGATCTATGCAATCTTTAGAACCAGTGGTCACTGATAGACATCTGAATGGACTAGTGGCAGTAATATTTTTGAACAGAGATATTTTATTCATTCATTCAGCCAAGTTGGAAAGCATAACATGTGCCAATTGTGCATTGCACAGTATTTGAAAGAGCGACTGGCTGTGGGCGTGAGCATTGTCACACCAAACCAGAAAGGTGTTGAGATGATGTCAGTTTCATACTTAGTACAGATGTAGGTAAATGCGATTAGACAGAATCACCAAGATCGTAAATGCACCTTTTCACTCATTTTGAATCGGCATTTTGACATGCTGTTTATATCAAAGTGAGTTGGGACGCAACCATATTTTGCACTTATCACAATTCAAACGCTGATTATGCCCCGAAAAGTTGATCATAAAAATGGGCATTTTGAAACGCTGTATGTAATTTGAGTTGGGACGCAACTGTATTTTGCACTTATCACATTTCAAAACACTGATTATGGCACTGAAAAGTTGAGCATGAAGTTGGTCATTTTGAAATGCTTTTTATATCAAAGTGAGTATGGGCACAACGGCATTTTGCACTTATCACATTTCAAAATGCTGATGATGGCCCCCGAAAGTTGAGCATAAAGGCACCCTTTGACAAGCAGCTTCCAAGTGTCGGAGTGTGAGTAATAGATACAGTGATATCTGAAATCAAATCCTACATGGTTGTTTGTTTATGAGCTGTTTGTATTCTCAATGGAAAATAAGTCAGTCTTCTAATCTCGGACCTCTTATGTGTTTGTGTTGAAAACATACACGTAGAGCTGCATGCAAATATTTTTCCTTCTTCAGTTCACACAAGTCCTTTGAAAGCCCTTTCTATGAAAGCCTTTTTTTATTACATCTACATGTACCATAAATTGCTAAAATCTAGATGGTACAATACTAGAGTTAATACTTATTGCGCATTCATAAGGTTACTTACAGCTTTACATACAATGCATAATTATGACATCAAATTCTGTTGGATAAACTTCTGTTTCTGGACTGTACTGTAGTAAACATACTCATTTTTTAATATAGATAATATTTTTGGTAAGCAATTCACTTTTATAATTCACATATGAAATCGTATATAGCATTTACGTTTGTAAATGTGACAAGAGATTGACATTGCTATGCAGTGTCTTCTCCAAACAGAGTCTGGATTTTCAGACTACAATCGTCTGCGGACACTACCAGCAACAAAGGGCAGAATTCTGCTCAGCTGAAAAAGGAAGTAATGACCTGGATGAGAATGTTTGTTTGTTGCAGCAGGGGTCAAGCTGTCTGCCATGATCTTGCTAGATATGTACTGTGGCTCAACCTTTTCCATAATTACCATAGGCACCAAATTGGCTTTGAATCCAAAGTTCATTCTACAGAACTTTTTCTTCAGAACAACATCTGTAAACTTCCTTGTCAGACCAGTATATTGACAGTCTTAAAGTGACATTAAGTATATTCTGTAATCTATAATCCCTGGTCTCATATTATATGAATCATTTTTTTCTTCAAGATGATGTCTAGCAGTTTGTGAGCAATGACTGTAAGGAGCTTCTATGATAATTTTGACTGTCCTTGTGTTTTGCTGTTAAAAGATAATAAATCCTCAAACAAGATAAAACAAAACAAAGCAGACATTTCAAGTTATCTAGTAGCCCATTGTGTGGTGCCCACAGTGAGCCATAATGAAAGATTTTCTCAATCTCAAATCAGTGTGCAATTTTTCTTGTTTCTTTAGGTATCAAAAGATTACAGAAAAGCAAATTGATAAAATTAAGCAAAAACATAGAAAGATTTTTTTTTTTGTATCACTGAATTATGGTGAAATAGCTTCCTCTTATTCCACCTCTGAGTAGCATTTTCATGTGAATTGTGATGTTTTTTCTTAATTAGGAAATATTCTTCCTCTTTATTTTTTCAGTGCTCTGCTCAACTCAATATACTGCAGGCATTATTGTTTCAATATCTTCCATGCATTCTAAAGCATAAACTTACCTGTTGTGATACTGTACTAACTAGCCATTTTGTTTATGCTCAAAATAGGGCAAACATGGTAGAAGATTTCACCAAATCTCCAAGCATGGAACCCTCTTATTTTTCCCCCTATTTTTATTTATTTATTTTTAAGATGCACCATTGTGTTACATCATATTTTATAAATTTTATATTCACTTAATATTTGAATGTTGTTTTTCTGTTCTAAATTCCAACAAGCTTTAAAAATGTGTAGTGTTCCTTTAAGGTCACAAGGAAGCAAGCAGCCATGACCATCTTTAGTGGAGATGCACATTGTTGGGATGGAGAGCATAGCTGAGGAGAAATCCAGTTATTTGTGCAGTCTTAAAGGGAATGGATGCAGAATCACTTTCATTGTAGATACAGCCTACAGTCATATTTTCATGAAGATCCTTTAGTCTGAGCTACAGTACCTTGTAGAGCATATGAAACTATGCCAACATGATGAATGATAGGTGTGTGTGATTCTGCTTCCAGTTGTGATATTGCAGGTTTCAAATATCATGCCCCATGTGGTTTGCACTTATGGATAATGATGGCAATATATCGTAGATAACTAGTTTTCATCCCTCATGTGCATTGAAGAGATTTTAAGTTTAGCTTCAGTTGCAGACACGGATGTAGAATACCACTGCTGCATTGCTAAATTACAATGTACATTCAAGTTCTAAATCAGTGGTTCTATACACATACATGTAGTGCTTAGTTTTCAAATAAAATTTTTGAAAACTAAGCATTATCCCAGTTTCTTTGCTCATCTTTCCACTAATAAAATAAAATTTTGTTAATTAGCACTCTACCAATAAAAATGAAAATCATAGTGTGATGAATAATCGTTAATACAATACTAATGATACAAAATAATGAAATACAGTACATATACTACAAAAGAAGTTGTTGGAGAGTGCAGACCTCCCCCAAGCAGCTCATTTCTACCCATACATGCATGCTAAAAATCACCCTTATTTCCCAGTGATAAAAAAACATCCTTTCTGTTGTATTTTCTCAAGTGCACATTCAGTGCACATGATATACATGTACACTGTACATACATGTGTATGCACACCTCAAATATGTGCAGTTTGAAATCCTTTGTTTGTTAGCTCTATTTGCCAATAATAATCCTTAAAAAAATTAAAACAAAATATCCTGGATCCAGACAGTTATTTGGATCACTAGCAAAATTTGATCATCTGTTCCATATGTGTCATTATGAACTTTTCCTTGAAGTTTCATCCAAATCCATTCACAACTTTTGGAGTTGAGTTGAGTTGAGTTGAGTTCATTAACAACATACATGTGAATATGATAGCATGATAACATAATAACATAAAATTCCATAGGGTAAGATACAATAACATAAAAATTTTTTATGAGAATACAATGATTTTGTACAAGGTTCCTACAGCTATGCAAGCATATATTTTACATACTTATATTCATCTTACATAAGAATACATGTGGTATAATAGATTTAATTTCGTTGTGATACATTTATCACTGAAAAGGCAAAGAGTATGAATAAGTATGTAATGTAGACATACGCATAGACAAAGGTTCTGAAAAAAAATAGAAAAAAAATAGAAAAACAGAAGATAATATTGTTAAAGGGGGAACCAAAAGTTAGCACAAGTGCTAGTCGAGAATGGTTCTCCCATTATAGCTACATGTATATTTAAGCTGCTTATTGCAAGGTCTACTCTTTTAAAGTAACTGTACTGTAAAAGTACATTAAACTAAACACTGAATATTAGTTATTTTGCAAACAGGAGTACATGTATTAACTAACCGATGCTGGCAGAATCTTAACCTCGAATTGCTACAATGTATGATGTTTATAATAATTTTGATGATAATGATAATAGAATGATACAAAGTGTAGTAATAGTGGTAGTTCGGGTAGTACTTACATGTAGGCGTAGTAGTCGTCCAGAGGTTGTCTGTACTTACCACAGGTAATGGCTTCATTTGAGTCCGTAATTAACATTTCATGCACTGGTAATAAAGTGCAGTGGTATGCTGGGAATAATATCAAATTCTGACTCTGCTACAAAATACACTTTCATGTTAGTGATAAAGTGTTTGCATTTTGATCCTGCTGAGTTTGTGACTGTTTTTTTATATCATTTAAGGAATAATTTCAGTTCATCTTCTGTTCTGACATCATATACACAAAAATATAAAAAGTTATACATGCTATTGTTTGAGCATCCCACAAAGCGATATTATCCCTTTAAGTTATTGCAATGTGATGATATCAATGGGAAAATCCCTTTCTAGATTAGCTGCTAATGACAGATTTCCGACAAAGCACAGTGAATGCTGCATGTATGCTACATAACATTGAACCATCGGACAAGGATTATAATTTATGTGTGATGATATGTCTTTTGCATTAAACAAGAGGTCCAGACCTTTGTGAAGTGAAAATATGATGTCATGTTCTCTGCAGGATAACAAACACAACTTGGAATGGAATTTATGCAAATTGGGGAGCTTACATGTGGGTTGCTGACTAGATGTGTTTGTTTGTGTCATGTTCTGAAAGGTACATTTTATTTTGAAAGTGGATCCTTTTTGGTCTGATGGCATTTTACTATCAATAGGACAATTGTCTGTAGGAAGGAAGGCATACTAATGTATTCTTTATTTGTTTACACTCTGGTGTGCATGATGTACGTTTATAGACAACCACAAACACACAAAACACATGCATTTGTGTGCATACAAAATGTTCACACAAATCTGTCACCGACACAGACTGTTATATGATAATGTATACTGATCTGTCTTTGTGAACCCTTTAGCAGCTAGATGATGAATATTCATTTTTGTACCAAAGAAAACAAAAGTTGTGGTACATATAATACAAAATGTTTTCTGCTTGTTGTGTTTGTTATAGTATTTTTCTACAATTTAGAATTAAGTGTGTTCATAGTCAATTCATTGCCTTTAATCATCCATGATTCCCAGTATAATTCTAAATGGCTGATTAATGTACATGGAAGTATTCTAGAGACATAATCTGCATTCCAAACATACTACATTGCCTCATCGTATTGTCTCCCCAACCATCTGCTGTCTGTATGTGTCTGCCTGTGTTCCATTCCCTTCCTGCCAAGTCATATTGTTTCCACATGTGTGGCCCCTGTGTTGCATGAAGTGGAAATGAAACCAATTTGATTTTATTGTGTCATATTGCCCATTGTGTCTGATCTTGTAGCTATTTTGGGATTGTATATTAACAGACTGGGAATTTTACCCAGGTGAAGATACATAAGGATATACAGTGGACTCCCGTTATAACGAAGTCCTCGGGACCGGCAGTTTTCTTTCGGTATAACGAAATTTCGTTATAACCGAATGAATACACAATAAAAATACATAGAGTTGATAATGTTGCGGCCTTAGATTTTATTTCTTTGTAACCGGAATTTTGTTATAACCGTGTTCGTTATAACGGGAGTGCACTGTATTATAAGTGGAGTAGTACATTGTATGTACAAAATCGTAGGCTTGCTACACATAGAATCAACTGAAAAGTGCAGAGTGAGAAACCAATGTTACTTCTACCTGCTGTACCCCATGATGTGAAAATGAAATCAGCACAATTTTCTTCCCATCATTGTTCATTGTGGCAGATCTGTGGCTGCTGTGGGCCTCTGTGGTAATATACTAGACTGTGAATCCTGGCATGATTTAGAAAAGGGCAATACACATGAATAGTACAGTAGTGTAGCATAGTTTGGATAGTTTTTCCAGCATTGGTATACAGTTAACTGTTGTATATGGGCAAGTTCAGACATCAGTGCAAAAAACAAAACAAAACAAAACAAACAAAAACAAAACAGACAAAAATTTGATGAAGTTAGGACCAATGACCAAGTGTACATATACATGTATACAATGTATGTTCAAAAGAGCTGCTCTCTGGTATGTTTAACACAATACTTTACATGATATCATTATGTAGAATTTTTGTCCCCGCCGAACGAGTTCGAGCAGGGGACTATGAAACGGGCTCCGTACGTGTGTGTGTCCGTGTGTCCGTCCGTCCGTCCGTCTGTGCGTCCGTGTGTGATCAAAATGTTCAATTTGCTACTTCTCTGTCATTTATGAGCCAATTTTGATTCTGTTTGCTTTATATGATAGCACTACATGGGAGCTTTGAAACTTCTACACAGAATTTCAGTTGTGACCTTTGACCTTGACCTTTGACCTACATGGACCTTGTATATTGTACATTTTGCTTCAAAATGCTACTCCTTCGCCATTTCTAACCCGATTTCGATTCTGTTTGCTTTATGTGATGGCACTAGGTGAGGGCTTCAAAAATTCTACACAAACTTTTGACCTTTGACTTCTTTGACCTTTGACCTTGATTTTTGACCTATATTGTACATTGGCTACAAAATGCTACTCCTTCGCCATTTCTAACCCGATTTCGATTCCGTTTGCTTCATGTGATGGCACTAGGTGAGGGCTTCAAAACCTCTACACAGAATTTTGACCTTTGACTTCTTTGACCTTTGACCTTGATTTTTGACCTGCATTGTACATTTTGCTACAAAATGCTACTCCTTTGCCCTTTCTAACCCAATTTCACTTCCGTTTGCTTCATGTGATGGCACTAGATGAGGGCTTCAGAACTTCTACACAGAATTTTGACCCTTGACTTCTTTGACCTTTGACCTTGATTTTTGACCTATATTGTACATTGGCTACAAAATGCTACTCCTTTGCCATTTCTAACCCGATTTCGATTCCATTTTCTTTATGTGATGGCACTAGGTGAGGGCTTCAAAACTTCTACACAGAATTTTGACCTTTGACTTCTTTGACCTTTGACCGTGATTTTTGACCTATATTGTACCTTGGCTACAAAGTGCTACTCCTTCTGCATTTCTAACCCGATTTTGATTCCGTTTGCTTTTTGTGATGGCACTAGGTGAGGGCTTCAAAACTTCTACACAGAATTTTGACCTTTGACTTCTTTGACCTTTGACCTTGATTTTTTACCGATATTGTACATTTTGCTACTAAATGCTACTTCCAGCGGGGACATATTTTACGCACCGCGTAATTTCTACTTTTCCTTGTTTATTTATCCTTGAGATTAGATAGAAACTGTCTTCTTGTCTTTTGTAAAATGTGCTTTTTTAATAGTACTTTTTAATTATATTTTGATCTGAGTGTGTTTCATTTTGATTTTGTTTGATAATTGATAGGGCTGCCCAAAACACCAAACGCTCTTTTTCTCTGTTCTGGCCTATGGAATAACTTTGTTGTATCTTTATTTTCTGATCATTCTGTACATTTGTTGTACCTTGTATAAGCTTTCATTCAAAAAAAGATATAGATATTTTTATATATTTTCTCAATACAGCTTTTTAGGTCTTCCAATTAGCATTTGTGACCCACTACAACAAAAATATCCGAAAGTCGGGGAGGACAATTTTCTGAAAATGACATTAAATTATTCCTATGCTCTTCTACTTTAATTTCATATCTATAGCACAACTCATAAAAGTGCTCAGTTGTGGAGATAGCGATGATTTTATGAGCGCCTGTCAAGTGGTTGAGGAAATCAGAGTTTCGAGAAAAACGCCTTCAAAGTTTTCCTTCCGATGCTGTCATAATCAAGGGGAGACGAGACAATTTTTACCACATTGACCTCCGCGATGTTCATTCAAGCGTAGCACCAGCGGTCTATGCACGACTAATCAGTAATCTGGATGCCACACACTGACCAATAAGATCACTCCCTCTTTGCTAGGGGCGGAGTCTAGCAGCGGCACTAAATCCAAATCTTCAGACATGTTTCTGTTACGTTGAAAGTCGGAAAATCATGGCCCAAAAAAATGCTAATTTCTTGCCTTTTCTTTGATCATTTAGCTTCGAAAGTTTGGCAGATGATAGACTTTAGATGATAAACATTAGACTACAAAATTACACTGAAAACAGAAATCCGATTGTTTTAACCAATTTTGATGATTTGACTTCAAACTCGATTTTCTCGGCTCAGCCGTCAGCGACTTTAGGATCCTTTTGTTGTAGCGGGTCACATTTGATCACTGATGGCCATCTCTCTTGACTACCACTGAACCACTCATGGCGACCTCTCTTGACAACCACTGAGCCACCCATTGCCACCTCTTGACAACCAATGAACCACTCATGGCCACCTCTTAACAACCACTGAACCACCCATGGCCACCTCTCTTGATAACCACTGAACCACTCATGGCGACCTCTCTTGGCAACCATGAACCACCCATGGCCACCTCTCTTCACAACCACTGAGCCACCCATGGCAACCTCCCTTTACAACCACTGAACCACCCATGGCAACATCTTGACAGCCACTGACCCACCCATGGCCACATCTTGACAACCAATGAACCACTCGTGGCCACCTCTCTCAACAACCACTGAACTACCCATGGGCACCTCTCTCAGCAACCACTGAACTACCCATGGGCACCTCTCTTGACAACCACTGAACCACCTGTATCTGCACATTCCTGCTCATGTGTGTTGTATGTTTTGTGCCTGGTTCATTTCGACCTGCTCTACAATTTAATTTCAAAATACACATCATCACTTTGTCTACTTAAACTCATGTCAATTAGTGTTGAATGGAATGCTCTCTTCAGTACTGGTATGACATGAGGTATGAAACTCATGGGACCTAAATGGTTAATCTGCATTAGATACCAAGTACTTTAAAAACCTGTGCTAGAAAAATGAAATATACAACTGAAACAGACTGCTAGAGGTATTGCTGAATGAAATTATGGCTCATGTTCATCAAGCAACATTCATAGAAAATGTACAAAACTGTTGTAAATTTAGTCCACGAACTAAAACTGTGAAATGTGTACATCATGAATTCAGCATGTCTCATTGTGCATTCATTTTAGGTACTGATATCTGTTAGTAAACTGGATATAATTTACACAGCTAAATTTTGCATGATCTATGGACTAGATTTCAGTATATGACATGGGGCTGGTATGGTTGCAGTCAATTTAGATTTGCCTACAAAATTCTTCCCCCACAAATGTTCTTTTATTTTCAAATAAAGGATGAAGTGATGATCATTTCTTTAATCTTGATTGAGGCATGTTTGATGTCAGTGTTTGGATTACTTTGCGTGGTATGTGAAGAGTAGGTTTTAGTGTGCAAATGAGTAAAAATGAAAGAGTCACAGTGCAAATTGGTGCTTCCTGATTAGAATGCACTGTCATTAGATCTCATTAATAAAGGAAAAAAAAACAAAACAAAAAACAAACTTGTGTTACTCATGTGCAGATGAGCTTCAAAGAGAGTACTCAGTGACATACATAAACTTTGTAGAAAAAAAAAAACAACACACAAGCCATGCACTGCTTATTACCAAAAATGTGATTTCAGGACAAAATTTGTATATCACCATGTAGAAGAAAGCTGAAGCACATGTGGACTTGAACTTTGGCCTTGTTTGATTTTGATCTAGTTTTGAACTGTTCAGTAACATGTGTACATGTACAGTACCGACACTAGAATCATTTCCAGACACAGAACTGCAGTACAGAAGCGATGTAGCATGAAGACATGGCTACTGAACATGATACCTGTTATCAGGTTTCTCCCTTGGAATTCAAAAACCCAAGCCATACTGATTTCTATTCTCCTTAAAAGGTGCATTCACATCACAATTTTTGTAATATTAAATACTATGGTACAATGTTATTTGTTGGCATCATTCTCACTGGTGAAATGTACGATGGTAATAGATACTGTGATAATTTGTGTACTTTGTACCATTCTCATGAAATACCATGGTATTTCTGGTATTAGCATTGCACGTGTGCATACGATCTCCAACAGGAAAAGACACAAAACGTGTTAGGTCATTTAAAAAATGTGCTGCTGTATGTTGGTAGTATTATGTGACACGATTCACACTCAGATATTGCATGCATTATATTTTCACACAAAGTTTGAATTTTTTTATACTGAATAGCATGGTATTTTTTAAAATGTATTCTAAAGTGTGTTTGCATTCACATTTAATACAAAATATTGTACAAAGTACTGCCGTATTTCAAGTAAGACAGTATCTCACTGTCAATCTGAATGCTCATGATATGGCAGCAAGTTTTTTTTCTTTAGACTCTGTGAGAGACATTGCATGGGTACTTCAAAAGACTTGATTTTAGTCATCGGTTTCCTGTGGCATGCAATTAGGAGTAGGGCCTGCAGTGTTCCTAAGTATCTGTATTACAGATCAAAATAGTAGCTTCTCTCTGGTATAAAGTCACTTGGTGATCACATCAGTTTTTTGTGTGTGTAGCCTACTGTAATGGTATTTAGTCAGACTCCAACTACCCATGGCCCTACACAGGTACTGTAGAAGTAGAAATTTTCGCGGTGTTGAGATTTTTCGCGCGTTTCGCGCAACCAGAAACTAGTGCGAAAATAAAAGCATGCAAATATTTTTGCATGCTATACTGTATGTTCCAGTGGTTGATGTCTTGATTCCACGGAATTAAAAACATGAGAAACTCTTCACACCCGGCCAAGCGTGAAAAATTAGTAGCGCGAAAATATCCACTTTTACAGTACATTGTAGGAAGTGATTTTATTTTTCCCCCTCCACTAAATGCATTATCTTCATGCTATACAATGCAGCATGGTTAGTTTCTGTCATTTCTTTTCATTGAGAAAAAGTACCGTGGTAGTTACACTTTGGTACAAGAGTTTCAGGTAGAAAACAATCCTCCTTGAGCATGCACCTACTCAAGTATGCTTTGTTTAGTTTTATTTGCATGCTCTTCACATTGCAGGAGCTCTTGTGTTCAAATCACTACAAAACAGCGAGGATGGTACAGTGCACTCCCGTTATAACGAAATGCGCGGGACCGTCAGTTTTCTTTCGTTATAACGAAATTTCGTTATAACCGAACAAATACAATACATAACGAAAACAAGGAACCACGTATATTATGTTTGCTGAATACTCATCATACACTGCAAAGCTATGTGAAATGTGATGGGATAACTGTATTACAATAATAAACGCAAATTCCCCTCAGAAACTGCATACATGTGTGACACAAGGAGCGAACACGCAGTGGTGTGAAGCGTTCACCCATGCAGAGAAGCTATAAATGCTTGTTCCGCTACGTATTTTCGAAAGCAATTCGCATTTCGTTATAACAGAGCACATTTCTTTTGTTTTTCTTTGTCTGTGGCGCTCGTTAAAGACTTCGTTATAACGGAAATTTCGCTATAACCGTGTTCGTTATAAGCGAATTTTGTACCATAGACTTTAATGGTGATAATTTTGGGACCAGAAGATTTACTTCGTTATAACGAAATTTCGTTATAACCGTGTTCGTTGTAACGGGAGTGCACTGTATCAATGTACAGTAATATCGGTCTGCTGTAGCCGAGATACTTGTAGGCACTCATAGGTTGGGCATTTGGTATCTATGTAACATTGGTGTGCTGTGTATGTGTAGGGTAGGTTAGGCATTTAATATTGACACTTGATGCCATCTTCAGACCTGGTTTCTTGGAACTGAGAAAGGTTTCAGTGGAGGACTGTTTCCTCCTAGACTACTGGGAGCAGTAGCTAGATATTCGTTTCGCCATTAAATCTCTGTGATGGTACCATACAATGTAATCTAACCATCAAGGTAGATTTCATTAATTTCTCTGAAATTTGACTAAAGATGGGAAGTTTTGAAATTCTACAGTCTCACATTTTTCAATTTTTCCATTTGTGCACCAGATCAATGGCAAGGAAATCCATGTTATTAAAAGTGTGGTTGTGATGTCTTGGGCTCACAAGTTTTCACGAGTTGCCTCTAACATTTAATGCACATAGTGTAGACAAGATTTTTAGTGAGCATTTTAATTTTGCGAAACTCGGCTCTCGCGAAATTCGCGAAATTAGAATGCACGCGAACATTCCTCGTTTGACAGTATAATCATGATACCTTGTTCATCCCTGTGGCTACCATTTAAAACCTGTGTGAATGATGTCAATAGCATTGCTGGCTGGTTCAAGTGTGCATCACAAATTTTAAAAGGCTTGCATGCTATGAATATAAGGTAGTGTGACATCACTCTGTGTACAATGAGGGTTGAATATCAAACAGAAATTTGGGTGTTACCAAGCCCCCGAATAATTTTTTTTTTTTTTTTCACACTTGTATTTTAGTATGACTTTGTTGTTTTGAATTTTGAAGCCTACCCTCAGACCCCTCCAAAAGTCTTCCAAGATGGCGTCGGAAGCTCTGAACATGGTGAAGCAACTGAAGGAAGCGTCGCAGAAACTGCGGACGGTCGCCAACGACGTGGCCAAGACAGACGTGACCAAGGAGTTTGCCGACGCCATGGACGAGATCCTGTCGATCCTGAATTCCGTCAACACAGACCTGTGTGTTGGTAAGTACTTCCCTGGCCTAATGGTGGCGTTCTGTGCTACATGTGTACGCCGCTGTTGGCCGCCATAGAAGTGCAGTGGTTATGTTGGTTCTGTGCCATGGTGTCCAGCAAAGCACTATGTACGGAGCTGCAATGCATGATGAGTACCACCCTGGACATTGTATCCTATGTTTCAAGTACTGGTAATGTTTGTCGGGAAGTAACTTGACAATGTACCACAAGGGAAGTAGAGATGTGTAACATGATCACGCAGCATAACGAGTTCACTTGATGTCCTAGTCCTTTTAAATAACCCTACATCTTTCAGTTTGCCAAATAGATGAGGAAGTCTGAATGAGTTTGATAGGCTTGCAGCTTGCACAGCCAAATTCATGTCACAAATGTCGGTTTGCAATTGAAGAGCTTTTTATCAAAGCTTTATTAATGTGAATAGTTTTCTCCTGTCACCCATCTTTTATTTGTCATCTAGGTGTATTGATGAGAAGAATTGTTGCGAGAATGCTATAACAATGTTTGGTTTTTCTGTGACACTGCATTCAACGTCAACACATATTTGAGCAGACACAGTGTGTTCATACAAGCAGCGTGTCAAGAGTGCTATTAGAGGAAAACCATTCTATATAAGATTAATTTCACTCATAAAACCTGGAACCTATTCTGTAAAGCAATTTGCAACAAGTGCAACATGCAGCAGTTTGCTGTCAGCTGGCAGGGAGCCAGTCTGCAGCAAGTATATTTAGTTCTTGCCACATTAATTACGTACTGCAATTATTGTCCCTGCTAAAGTTGTGCCATTATTTGCAGAGAGTATTGGGAAATGGCCCCTGGGGGCTGGCCCTAGTCACTGTCAATCACATGATAACCACAGGGAGAGTAGTTGGCTGCCTAGTCACACTAGTCTTGCTCCAGGGACGTATTCGATAGGAAGTCTGCCTGCCTTAGCAGCCATACAGGAAATCAGATGCTGAGACAACGAATCATTGGGTTCTGGCACTCTTGCCTGGTGGAAGAAAGTTTCAGTGCCTGAGGGCTTTATTTATAGCCACAGTGTAGCTTTGGTTTGAACAAGAAGACAATGTGTTGGCTGGGACCAACTTTTGAAGTTTTGTTTTGAGTGATCACAAACTTATCATTTCCTTTGTCTGGTTTGGTTGCTTTCTCAGGCATAATAAGTGGAGAAAAGGACATTGAAACTATGAACATTGCAATGAGATTTGCACCTTTGAATTCTAGCCAAATCATTATCGTGTGTTGATACTTTGAGCAAGATGGGAATGCCTTGTGATATATGTCACAGTTGTCTGTTTGCACGAAAGAAGTGGCTTTTTTTTAATGACATACACATGTAAGTGGTTAGAAGATTTATATAATCCTTAAAACAAAATGGATGGAATATCTTATTTTGTTCGTTGCTTTGATTTTCTCATGAATAAGCTTGCAATGTTGGGAATGTAATGGGCAAATCATGCCTTGTGACAAGGGAGTGTCTAACCATACAATGTATTCTCGAATTAAATTTGCCTCCAGTCATCTCTGAAATAGGATATAGATGTACTTTATTGTTTTGTTGCTGGTCATTTTCTTCATGTCAAATTATACTCTTGCTATGTATTTTCTTCATTATATCATCAGTTGTAACTCTGATGAGTGATATGAGCATTCAAAAATTTGGAAAAGAATGATAGAAAGGGAACACTTCTCACTAATTTTCATAAGTGAATCCTCTTAAAATCAGATTATAGTCTGATCAGTCTTTTTTGTGTGTCCTTTGAATATGTATCCTATTAATTTAAAAAAAAAAACACAAGGTCTACAAAGATTTTCTTATTCAAATATATCCCCACTGCCCTCAGGATCATCTGCATTCGTGCAGGACTATGACATCCTCGTGACGGGACCAGTAGCACATTTCATCGCCGTTAGCAACCAGATCGGAGGAGAAATTGCAGAGCAGGTTAGGACACGTTGTTTTCGCGCGCACCTTAAAAATGTGCTTGGCATATTCCCACACCCAATAACTATTTCATTGTCAGTGATGGTGGGACCATGTTCTGCCCCCCAGAGCAACTTGGAAAGAGAAACAAGGCAGGCAGTCAATAAAGACATGCTTCTGTTTGCCTCTTGTTGAAATGCTTGTAGAACATCACACTCCTCATGTTGAATAATTAATGTTACCGATAGCGTTAGTGTGTGTTTTTATTGAAAATGAGACAATTGCCTACAGGTGCTAGGTAATTTTCCTTGTCCAAAGGTATCAAATTCTGGTTTGGAAAACCACATAGTTAGCATACATCCTGCAAACTGTTATTTTCATGCCAATCATGGCCATTACCGTGACACACTATTTTGTCCTTTTGAATGACAGGTCTCACATGTAATATACTTTCTTCTTTTTTTCTCTCTCTCGTTTTGGAAATTTTGCTGGAGAGAGGTCTCTTATTCTATTTTATCAGCCATCCACTAGGATTTTTCAGTTTGTATGAAAACCGATAACATTGTGATCAGATTTCTGTTAAAATTTGGACAGACTGATGACATTACAGTTTAAACTTTGTCATATTGAGTTTTACATATTACATAATTCATTGATCTGTATTTCAGGTCAATTTTAGGAAAACTTTACCTGAAAATATGTTTTAATGTTTGAAAAATTTTAACTGTTGTACAGACCTGTATGTAATTTGAATGAAGCATCTTTTGTTTCTTTGTTTTTTACTCTGTACGTATATGAAAGTCACTTGAACATGGCTTGGAGTTAAATCTTCACACACACACACACACACTCACACAAAACCCCACAAAGAAATACACATGCACAGACACACACTTCACTTCTTTTTCAATGGTATAATTTACAAAAATGTGTTATTTCTTTTGAAATGATATGAGGACAATAAGCTGAAGTGGAATTTCTATGCAACATTTATACAGAAATGTTTGCATCATTTGGACACAATAAAAGTATAAAGTAACTCCTTCTGTGATGAAATATGTTTCCTTCCCTATAAAAAATATTACCTTCCTTCCACACACAGACAAACACACACATGCAAGCACATGCATTCAAACATTCAAAGTGACCTTTGAAAAAACATCAACCTTCCCTTACCATGTGACGAGTCCCATTGACTATTGACTGTCCTGACGTCTCCTGGTTTGTCTTCCCACAGGCGGCCATCTTCAATCAGGCTTTCCAGGCCCAGAGGGCCTTCATCTCTCTGGTCGCTGAGTGCAAACAGCCCCCTCAGGTGAGCTAACTCTGCCAGCTTACTTTAGAGGTCCTACACCTGCATAAAGTCCCCCATAGACACACATGTCAGACTCCTCCCCCCTCCCCCCCCCAAAAAAAAAAAAACAAACAAACAAACAAACAAAAAAAACAAAAAAAAAACCACCAAAAAACACAAACCCAAAAAACAAACAAACAAAAAACCATGCAGCAAACAAATTCTGCAAAGTAATCAAATGATTTGATGTCTTTTTTGCTTCATATTGAAGTAACTAGTAACTTCTAGTTTTAACTTTAGCCCTGAAATTTTAAAAGGGGGGGGGGGGAGGCCTCTGTTTTAACTTTGGTTGAATATCTCCAAATGAGAGACCAATGTTTTACCCCTTCAGATTTTTTTTAATGTTACTTGAATCTTTGTTTAACCACTGTAATCCCCCTTTTTCTTCAGTAGTGAAATGAGTTCAGGCTCCAAATAGTCAACTTTGTATCATAGGCAACTGTGTTTAAATCTACGAGATTTTAAAACAGTTTTCACAACAGAAAAAAATGAGCAGTTTGAACTAAAGTGCTTTAGCCAATAGCGAAAGGAATTAGTATCCAGGAAGTCTTCCTATGTATGATCTAGCCTCTATGCTTTGAAAATTTGTTCATTTCGTGAATAAGTGCATGAGGATACAGGTGCCTTAATTTGTAAATGTACCAAATTTCTCCCTGTCTTATTAGGATGTCCTGCAAAAGCTTCTCCAGCCAACGTCGGAGAAGTTGAATGAGGTCCAGCAGTACCGTGAGGCGAGGCGAGCGTCAAAGATGTTCAACCACCTGTCTGCGCTCAGCGAGGCCGTGCCCATGCTGGGCTGGGTTACTGTGGTCAGTATGACTTAAGAATGGACAGAGGTTACATTAATTATGCTTTTGTCTTTTTTTTGTTTTTCTTTTTTAATCCAGAGTTAAAGGAAGATATTAACACTGGGTATTCTGGACAAGAAACTTACATACATTTTGTATTACTTGAGAATGTACTAGAAACTTTTGATGCTAATGTGTGCTTTTCTACCACTACTATGTTATTAAAGAAAGCATTGTATGCAGCATGCAGTTGCTGTATAAGTTTTACACAAAATATCTGATTGTATGGAGGATAATTTCATCATGTAGATCTGACATACCCATAAGACAGATGCCGATTCTTCATGAATTCATTTTCTTAATGTGTGTGTGCATGCTGCGAGAAAGTCCATTTCCCTGGTGTTGATATTGCAATGATCATTCCCCATAAATATTGTAAAATGCTTCACTCGTTTTTTGTGGTGCATATGTATGAAGTTAACCCATTGAGGACGGGCTGATTTTGCTTCACCATGCATTTCCCATAAACATGAAAAAAGGCTATCACTCCCATAAACATGTGCCCGAGTATACTCGGGACTTGTCCTCAACAGGTTAACCTGGCATGGCAGTGTGCTAATCATGTGTCCTTGACATTCCTTTTTCCAGGCCCCAAAGCCCGCCCCATATGTGAAGGAGATGATCGGATCTGCCCAGTTCTACACCAACAGGGTTCTCAAGGATTACAAGGAAAAGTGAGTTGGCTGTTTCCTCTCCTCCCCCACCTCAGTTGGCCAAGAGTTTTGAAAGACTCCTGTCTTCATCATATCAAAGCCATAATGAATATACTGCAAAACCAGATTTTTCTTTTAAAAGAAATTTCACAAAAATAAGGTGCATGTAAACGTTCTTGACTACACTATTCATTGAATGCCACTGTGGCATTTCACACAAAAATCATGCTGTGAAAAAGGCTATCACTCCAGTTCACTAAAAAAAATCCATGCTGCAAATATTTCTGGTGTTACAATAGCTACCTCTAAGTACTGAAAATTATGATTCTCCTTATTCTCCCATCTCACTAGATGGCCATTCCGCTACGATACTCAAAAATTGACAAAGCGCGGCATATCGTGTCTTGATTGCTTCAAATCTTTTCCATTGTATCTTGAGTGTTTCACAAAAACAGGTCAACAGTCAAATTCAAAATCTACAATAACTGGAAAAGTGTTATTCTTAGGGAACATAAACAAATAGAGAATGGTCATGAGTGTGATGGAACAGGACTCCTCGTGAGGTGAAATCAAGTTCCACTGCATGAGTAAAGACCAATTACTATTTGTCTTATGCAACACCTCGGATGTCAACGGATGTTGTCCACACAGATTCTTGAATTTAGTATGTAGTAGTAAATGGCAACCACATTTTTACCTCCGCCAAGGGAGGAGGTAATCTGTTTTCATTACCGTTGGTATGTTTGTTTGTGTGTTACATGTAGTTAGTTTGTCCATGTGCAAAATAACTCAAGAAGTAGTTCACAGATTTGGATGAAACTTGCAGGAAAGGTTTAGAATGATACAAGTAACAGATAATTTAATTTTGATAGTGATCCGAGAATTTCTGATATTTTGGCAGGTAGGGTCAATGAACTTGGGAGTTCAGGCTGCGCATATTTGAGGTTTGCATGCACGCACTAAAGTGCGTGCTCTAGTTTCTGCTAGGGCAAGGTGCGCCGTGCAGCTGAGGGTTTATGACGTAACAAAGGCTTCTATATTGGGAAATCGGGCGACTTTCAGCACACAATGCTGTAAGTACGTATGGACGGAAATCACTGATATCTCTATGGAAGATCAAGATCAGTGGTGGAAATGAGCTGCATGCTTGGCGGAGGTCTGCACTCTCAGAGTGCTTCTCTAGTTTTTTTTTTTTGTGGAAGGATGTACATTGTGTCATGGTTTTACAATGTACAATGTACATTGTATTGTGGCACAAAGTTGTGAGTGAAGGGGATTTATTAAAGTTGTTGACAGTATCTACATAGGAAAAAGACGGACTGAAAGCATGCATGTTTGTAACTGATTTAGTGCGCATGGCAAGAGTATGTTTATTGTGCCGTGCAGTGATGCAATAGCTATGAGTTGATCGTAATTCCAACATGGGAGTCAATGGAAATTGGTGATGTCAGCTGTGCATTATCGAAAATCGCTCGGCAAACATTGCACGGCTTAGCAGTGACAGCCTGCAATGGTACTTTTAATGGCATGTCACATGATGAGCATGTACTGACATGGAATGTGCTCCCAACCAGTATCCTGGCTTCCACATCAATAGAAGCCTTTAAGGGTGCACTCACATCACTCAACCGATAAAATGCTGTGGCCTTTTTTACTTGCACCGTGTATTACAAGCACAGTCTGCCTGCACTGCACGGGACACTCACTGGTCCCCTCGATGCTACATTCAGAGTGATAGATCCTGTCGAGTTCTGAAGTACAGTAGAAGTAGAAGAAGAAGTAGAAGTAGAAGCAGAAGTAGAAGTAGAAGTAGAAGTAGAAGTAGAAGTAGAAGTAGAAGTAGAAGTAGAAGTTGTAGAAGTAGAAGCAGAAGCAGAAGCAATCAACCAACTGAATAGCTAGAATCTTTCTAAGTGTGTTGTGTAATGGTTTGTTTTGTTCCTTCCACATGGTTTTTGATGTAGGGAGCCAATCCACAAGGAATGGACCACCAGCCTGGTAAAAATCCTTCAGGAGCTGGAAAAATATGTTAGGACTCATCACCTGACAGGGACATCCTGGAACAGGCAGGTAGGTCTGGTCTACTAGACCTGGGCCCTGTTTCATAAAGCTGTTCATAAAGTTACACATGACTTTAAGAATGATTGGAATATGGTAAGCCAAGTGAGTTTCCTAATCATTATTAATTTCAATAGCTAAAGTTGAAATTTGCAGATGATAATGATTATTCTTATACATGTTAATACACATTTATAGTTGCAAGTATATTTTTGCCCCAATTTAGATAAAAAGATATTGACATACAGTCGTACTTAGTTAGAATGTAAGAAAAAAAAAATAAACACACATATTGGCACATCATATTCCAGTCGCTCGTGAAGTCATGCATAACTTTACAAACGGCTTCATGAAACAGGACTCAGGACAAGAAGGGGTTGATTTTGGTTTGTTTGTTTGTTTGTTTGTTTGTTTGTTTTCAGTCACAGCATGTAGGTAGTAGACCTACGAATGTACCTTTTCCAAAGTGAACCCTGCCAATCAAAAAGCTGCTTGTTTTCATGCATGGAAGTGGATATTTTTCGAAACCTGTCTGGATCTAGTTGTACTTCTTTCACCACCTAGAAGACTTGACCATCACTTTTCACAGATTTAACTAGACATGAGAGACTTTTATCATACACCTGAGATTCTTCCAGTAAATTTTGCATGACAATGCAGAGGTTAATTCCTTCCTGTAAATTGTCACACTGAATGTATTTCTTTTTGTTACCAGACACATGGTGAGAAAA
Organism: Diadema setosum; assembly: GCF_964275005.1. Classification (NCBI taxonomy): domain Eukaryota; kingdom Metazoa; phylum Echinodermata; class Echinoidea; order Diadematoida; family Diadematidae; genus Diadema; species Diadema setosum. The sequence continues at coordinate 15,041,253 of NC_092700.1, forward strand.
AAGGATTGATTATGGCATTTTACTATTCGATGTATCTAGACTGTATATTAAACCATTCATTGGAAAATATGGATGCATTATCATGTCTCATGTGTCAGTGGACTCGGATGCTCTTGTTAACTGTAGAAGTGGCTCAAAATCCACTTAGCTACACCTTTTGGCTGGAATTCACGAAGGTGGTACCATTGAAGCCATGGTTTAAACCATGGACAAAGACCATAGTTTTTTATTGGGCGCCAATTGTCGCATGGCCTATTTCGTTACAAAATCAGTCATTTCATCGACACTTGGCGCCCCATAAAAAAAATGTGGTCTTTGTCCATGATTTAAACCATGGTTTCAATTGTACCACCTTCGTGAATATGGGCCTATGGGTCAATGCCATTGTAACATTACCTCATGCATCCAATTCTCACTGACACACTAAGGCCTGTGCATCATATTTTCACAATTGTTCTGGTAATCATCTCATGTATATTGCCCCCCTCCTTCCATCACCCCCAGGGAAAGGATGCTGCCGGTGTAGTCCCTGCTTCTGCCCCTGCTGGACCCCCTGCTGGTGGACCCCCAGGCCCTCCTCCACCCCCACCACCTGTTGAGGCACCCTCTGGCCCCGCCCCTAAAGATGCTGCTTCTGAAGGCCGCGCCGCCCTCTTTGCTGACCTCAACAAGGGCACTGACATCACTAGTGGTGAGTGAACTAGTGTAGACCTTGCAACTGATTGACAAATTGCCCTGCAGTGAGGTGATAAGCACCAGATTAATCAATGTTTAGTAGTAGCCATGGTAAAAACTTATGGGCATACGTACTCGGCAGAATTTTGAACCTACAACCTCTTGATTACCAGACAGGCATCTACAGTTGTAATTTCATGAATTTGACTAAACATGCAGTACCTGCTGCATGCTAATAGGATTAGAACCAGCCCTGGCTGTTGGGCAAGATACCTATCTGAGCATCTATGCCCATTGATTTTCTTTTTTTAATTACATATTACTACTAAACACTTATTAATTCAGTGCTTATTACATCAATGTAGAGCAATTTATCATCTGTTGCAGTCATAACAACTCGATGCAAGAATTTCATCAATTTTGATACTGTAGACTTGCTGCTTCAAATAGGTTATGAGATGATCTGTTCAAATTGATTTTCATCAATTGAAACAAAAGTCAGATCACCCGAAAGTTTCATCAAAGTCTGATGTCAGTAAGCTGAGCAATTTGAAAGACATAGATGTTTTCTACAAATTGTGATATCTGCCATGGCAATCAGTTTTTTGGATGTCCGAAGTGATAATTTTATCAGTTATTTATGTTTTCAAATATTTATTAGTCAATTTCAACATGGTGTTTGATAGGACTAAAAAGTCACTGCTGTACAATATTTCTAGTTTGGAAAATGAGAGTATCATGCTACCTTGTGCTACTGTGTTTCTCATGTTAGGTAAAATTAAGCTTTGAATAAATGCATATCGAATGTGTCTTTTCATACTTGAAAAATTTTAAAATCTGTTTGCGATTAACTTACCCAAGTCACTCATTTTGAAACGGAACAATGTCAGCTCGTGTGGCATGTGTTACCTTGCATATTCATTGCAGGGCTGCTTTTGTGATGATACAATGCAGCTAAAAAAGAATGCAAAAATGTTGCATTTGTGCTAAATTCCAATCAAGATGATGAATAACTAATTGAAGTAGGGTTCATCCTGTTCTTATCAAATCTATGGATTTGCTTGGCACACCTTTGTTGTCCACAATGTTGGTATGATTGGATTAATGTTATTTTGTTGACTGATTCCAGGCTTCTGGTATCTGATTGATAGTAATTATTCTTCAGCTTGTCATTGTGCTGTAGATTTCGTTTACAATACTTTCCTGGTATTGGGCAGTCAATATAATATTGACCTTTTCTAATGATAGGAGAGTTGTTATAGCCTGTTCCGAAAAGAAAGAAAATTGATAAATAGAGAAATGTGCCAAAGAGTAGACCACCACCACCACCACCACCACCACCACCACCACCACCACCACCAACAACAACAACATCAGCAGCAGCAACTACAACAGCAACAACAACAACAGCAACAGCATCAACGTCAGCAACAACAACAGCAGCAGCAACAACAGCAGCAACGAAAACAAGAGCACACAAATAAACATGACAGTTAAGGCCATCTTTGGGACAAGATTTTCAGTCATGATGATCATCGAACTCTCTTTCTCTCTCCTTGTCTGTCGGTATATCTGTCTTGTGGTCTTCATCTTCTACTGTATTTTGCTCCATTTTTCTGTCTGGTTGTTTCTGTCCATATATTTGATTGTCTCTTTTTTCCTCTTTGATTTTGTATTTTTTTGTCTGTCTGTCTGTATCTCTATCTTTTACTTTATCTCTCTATCTCTTTCTTTATATTTCATTGTTTTTTCTTTATATCTTTTGGTATATCTATCCTTCTTTTCCTGTCTGTCTGTCTGTCTGTCTGTCTGTCTTTCTTAATGTCTGTCTGTCTGTGGCAGGCCTGAAGAAGGTGACAGATGACATGAAGACACACAAGAACCCTGAGCTGAGGAAGCAGACCAAGCCAGTCTCCTCCTCCCCCCAGCCATTCAAGCCGCGCGCTGCTCCTGCTAAGCCTGTAGCAGCCGCTGCCCCGACCAAGAAGCCGCCCCGCAACGAGCTGGTCATGAAGAAGTGGGAAGTGGTGAGAACAAAAACCATGCATCCTTTAGCAGAGTCATTGTAAATACCCAGCATCAATTATTGTTAGTGGTTATTTATTTATTAATTTATTTATCCATTCAGTCATTGATTCATTTTTTTCTTCAGTTGCTCACCCATTCATTCAAATCTGATTTGTATCTAATTCTTAATTGTTGGTGGGATATGTCTTTATGTCATTGACCCTATCATGGGCTTGACACTGTGTTTTTATTCATCTGAAAAACCCAAATATATGGACTTAGTATGGACTGGACTAGGTGCAGTGGACACAAAAGAATGAATGGATACATATGTACATGCAAGATGAGGAGAGTATTATAGAAACAGTGGGATGACAGTGACATTGCTTTCATGTAAAACTGTTGTAATGGCTCTACATTATGTACATTAATGGCAAGAGACTTTCAGGTTGTGCTCTAGCATTCTCCTGAAGCGTACCGTGCCGTACTGTACCGAGCCAAAAGGGGATCACTTTCTAATGTGACCCAAATACATACCACACTGTACTACTGTGTAAGCTGTTATTTTTGCGTACAGATATTTTCGCGAATGAGGAGGTGATGAACATTTTCGCGAGATGTTGTTTTCACGAATTGACATCAAGGTTATTGTAAATGCGCTATTACCCTAACGCATGGCCACATTTTCGCTTGTTGTTAAATTCGCGGTCCAACTATGATTCGTGAAATTTGCGAAAATCAAACCCTCGCGAAAATAACAGCTTATACAGTAGAGCTGTACAGTAGAGGGCTCGAACACAAAGTGGCGGTCCAAAGCAGCTTTCTTTTACACCCTATGAATATGAAAATGATGCTTAAAAGAGAATATGCTCATTTTACAGCTTTGAAAATCAGACGCAAATGTTGGGAAGAACAAACAAAGGGTCCATTTTATGCATACATTTTTAAGCATATGCTTTTTGTGCTGGCAAGCAATTCTCGCTATCGCCAATGACGTAAAAAACTCATGCGTACGCTAAAGAGCTCTGTCACAGGTGCACTGTGGGATTCCTCAGTCCATTGTTCGCTTCCGGTTGTCTAACGCGAGTCGCAGTTCCTATATGATTCAATGGAGTTCTTTGTCTGCTTTTCCGTGGTTTGCCCTTTTTTTCTTGGCTATAATTCAGCTTAAAAGAGTTGAAAGTGTCTAAGCTTTACTGATTTGCGGTCACTAGAGTCATGGTTCACTACTGCAAGGCTTCAATGTGCTGGTCACATGATGGAAAGCGAAGAAATCTTCAACAAAAAAATACCTCTTTATAAAGACAGAGCGTGTTGTAAGTGCATGTGCAGCCAAAACCGGGGCTAGTTTGCCACATGAGCTATCCCATAATGCATCTAAAATGCTGCTCTGCGCACGGCACCTACGTATTGGCGATACCCTCAATTGCTTGTTTTTATGCATACAGATTCAAACAAAAGGCTGTCATAAGCAATTGTTTTTATGGATACAACTCATTGTATGGTGGAGTATAGTTCTGTTTGGTTTGCTTATGAGCACTTGAATATTGCCTCAGAAACCTTGCTAACAGAAAGTTCTTGCCTTGTTTCCTTCTACTCAACAGGAGTACTTTGAGAATGCCCATGACGTGAAGATAAACAACCCCGAAATGAAGCAAACGGTGTATATCTACAAGTGCCAAAACAGTACCATCACAATACCATCAAAGGTCAACTCCATCACGATTGGTAAGTTTTTCCCAAGTAGCCTTTGTAGTACTTTAAAAGTGGATTTTTTTTTTTTTACAGTCTTCGGAGAAATCATCATAACAAATTAAATAAGAGCTTCTCTCTTAATCAGAAATGCAACCCACCACCATGACAACCTGGTAAAGTTGCTAAAAGTTTGTAGCTGAGATGCTTTCAAGTGCTATTTTATCAAAGCCACCTTTCTTTCTTTCCAAACATCTCCCACAGAAGATATAACAAAATTTCCACCAGTTCAGCAAAGTATTAGTAGAATCACTGCTGGAGTTAGGTATGGTCATGTATGTAAGAGGTTTGGCTTGTTAACACAGTGCCCAGAAATCACAAAAGTAATGTAAATGTAGGCCATAATAGATAATGAAAACTTTGAATGCACATTGGTAACAGTACTGTATTAATTCTTAATTTACTCAAATCTTTACCTGACCATTTGAGCAAACAGTTTCTGATTTTTGTTGTGACTGTGGTTCTGTGTTTGCAGATGGCTGCAAGAAAGTTGGCGTTGTCTTCGAAAGCGTGCTTGGATCTGTGGATGTTGTCAACAGTCAGAGCGTACAGATACAGGTTTGTGAATAATCAAGTGACTTTGTGTTTGTGTGTGAAGTGAATTGACTACTTTTGTTCATCATTTCTGACTGCAGTGATAAGGTCCAATGCAATTTCAGAATTTAGGAAGTGCCAAACGGAGCTGGAATCATGTGAGAAGGAATTTTATAACACCATCTTGGCCACCTGAAACAATTCAGCTCTTAACAAATTGGTACACGATGAAATAGAATGAGATAAATCATTAAAAAAAAAAAGTTTCAGGGCACCTTGGCCAGTCATGATTGAGGCAAAAACTGAGGGAAACCCTAGTATAGATATCCTGATGTTTAAAGGTATTTGTCAGATGGTCGAGGGTTGAGATTTAGGATTGGATCTTTCCTATCCCGCACATAGGAGCTTGGTGAAACAAGTTTTTTTGGAAGAGGTTTTTGTTTTGTTTTTAATGCCTTTGTGTAATTAAAATGATATGATAATGCACACACACACACACACACACACACACACACACACACACACACACACACATACATTCACTTACATCTTCTTCTTTTTTTTTGCATCAGTCAGTTCTTCTGGAAATTTCTATTACCTCTGTCACTAGACACATTAGTTATTCATCAGATGATTACATCTCCTACCCCTATTGAAAATTATTACTGTTAACCCGTTGAGGACGGGCTGATTTTGCTGCAACACGCATTTCCCATAGACACCTGCCCGAGTATACTCGGGACTCGTCCTCAACAGGTTAAAGAAGTTCCGCAACAGCAAAATGGGAAGACAGTGACCATTCTCTGCCTGGAATACATTGTTTGTTACAGACTGATTGTGCCGGACAGTTAACCCATTCAATTCTGGCAAAAATATTTGCTGAAATTATCACCTTGTCATTAAATTAGTACCTCTGAATTTTACTGTATATCTCACACTGGAGAAAGAATCCTGGTAGATAGAACTGGTCTAGACTCATTAAATCTGGTAAATGGTAAGGACAAAATTTACAAAAGAATTTGCCAAAAATTACCAGAGAAACAGCAAATTTGTTTTGCTCAAATGTGTTGTCAAAGAAAGAATTGATGATAAATAAATCCAGTAATAAAGAGAATTTTGAAAATTCTACACAAGAATGAAAAACAAATTATATTTGAACAGCCAAAGGCTCAAATTAAAGCGAGCCATATTTTTTTTTTTTTCACTCTTTATAAAATCTGTACATTGAATATTATACAAAACCATTTACCATTTGTCCAGGGTTTTGTCTTGGGGCAAAGTGCTGTTGAGAAATCACAGATGGCAAATAGTTTTAACCATGACCAAAAAAAAAAAAAGAATAAAGGAACAGTCAATATTTGTTTTATATACCATATCCCACTTGATTTAAGATACATACATTTATGCTAAATCAGGGCATTGAAATGAAGTTGTTTTGCTACCAGTCAGAGAAATTATATAAGGTATAATATATTATTTCACAGAGCACAAATATAGGTACACACACAAGATGTACCACACAAATCTTAAAATAATCATAGCTGGCTGTGGGGCAGTGAAACGAAAGCTAGTGACTGCACCTTTGACCAATCAGAATTGAGGATTGATCAAATGAGGTATATGATAGAGAATAATGATGAAAAATTGCAGAAATGTTGTTTCTTGGACTTTGTGGATTTTATGTGGCTCACTCCTGACAACTTCCCTCCATTGGATGAGCGTTCGTTTTATCACAATCAATGAAAATTACCTTTACTTGATAAGACTTTCGCCTGCTGGCTCTGCAGGCTTCTTCAGATCGAGCGTTGTGAGAAGGACTTCCCACGAGCCGACGTAGCTGGCGCACGCCGATCTGAGAGAATGGGATCGTATATTGAGGAAAGTGAATATTGTCCGAGGTCTCGGTTGAAGGTTCTCCCTTGTTGTTTCCGAATGTGAATTGCTTCCCTTATCCAGCGTGAGGTTTTTCCAGAGTCTCTGGCTAGGATGGAACACTTCTTCCAGTTGATGTGGTGGTTTTCACTGGCCACATGGTCGCTGATGGCCGACTTGTGCATGTGGGAGGTGGATTCCTTCTTTTTCCCTCTTGTGTAGTAGGACGCACTAACTGTGTCTACCTCTAGTTTGTGTTCATTTTTTCTGGTGCCAAATTTCCTAACTGTTTCTCCAATGTAGCTTCTTTCACAGTTACCACATGGGATCTGGTAGACTACCCCCGCTTGGTCATCGATGGATCGTTTGTCTTTTGGGTGGACTAGGATGTTCCTGAGTTTCTTGTGTGGCCTGAATGCTGTGGAGATGTGGTATTTCTGGTAAATCCTTTGCAATGCTTCCGAGGTACCCTTTACATATGGGATGGTTACCAATTTCCTCCTCAGATCGGCGTGCGCCAGCTACGTCGGCTCGTGGGAAGTCCTTCTCACAACGCTCGATCTGAAGAAGCCTGCAGAGCCAGCAGGCGAAAGTCTTATCAAGTAAAGGTAATTTTCATTGATTGTGATAAAACGAACGCTCATCCAGTTGAATTTCCAATCAGATGAACCTTTTCAGCGAACTTCCCTCCATGTTTGCAGGTGACAGGTGTTACTCCCATTGTCAACATCGACAAGACGGACGGCTGCATGGTCTACCTCAGTGCAGCATGCAAGGATGCTCAGATCATCAGCGCCAAATCTTCCGAGATGAACGTCCTCATCCCCGATGCTGAAGGAGAATTTGTGAGTTGCCCTGCAGACTGGTCTTTTATGTCAAACGATGAGCTGAAATGAAATAGTTTCACTTTTCTACCCCTTTCAGGACAGATTTGATTTCATAACATGACTGAGGCTTTGTGCAGTGCAGGGTAGAGAGTTGGTGAAGCTCAACAAGTACCTCAAGATGTAACAGAGTCCCAAGTCTACACGTAACTGATAGGATAGGACATAAAATGGAGATTAGAATGGAGATCATTTGTGAAAGAGTAACAGCTCATGCACACAAAAGATCCTGCCTCTTTCATTCATCGTCAAGAGCAGGGTGTTTTAACCCGGTGAAGTGGTCCCACCTCACATCCAACTGGACCCCATGAAGACCAATAAGTGCAGCTGAAAATGGGCTCTCCAGCCATTTTCTCAGATGGAAAAATGAAACAAAACATTCAATAACCTGAACAAGATCATTTATTCACTGCAGGGTAAATCAAAGCTTCCTGTGTAATAGGCCAAAACATCACCTTGAAGAGTCAGTCACGATTGTTGGATAATTACGTGCATTGAATGACAAAAAAGGCTGTCTACAACCTTTTTATAAAATGTCCAACTCTTTGTGTTTTATGTTGTAAGATAGAGAAATGTAATGGAAGAATTATGTCAGATGTACTTGCCTTAGAATTGACTAAGTATCGCTACCTTCCATGCAAGATGAATTTGAAGTAATGACTTCAGGTATGAAATTATTTACTAGTCACTGAACATATCTATCTTTATTTTTGTGTCTTTTTTCTTCTTCAATTTCAGACGGAATTTCCCCTGCCGGAGCAGTATAGATCTGTCTACAATGGAAAAACGATGGTCACAGACTGTGTGGAGTCTCTGGGATAAACACCACTGTGCAGCTCTAGAGGAGAAAGCTATACAGATACTTCTTTTTTCGTTTTCCATCTTTCTAATGGCTTGGCACCAGGGGTGTCAGAGGCAGTATTTTTAAAAAAACATAAACACCAGTGTAAGCATTGTTTGTTTATATTTGTTTTAGCAAGCATACTGATCTGCCACATTCAAATCATAGAAAGAAATCAAGTAAGGAGGTTGTCAATACAATTTTGTACCCCTTAGTAACAGTTTTGTAGGTAGAAATGGCAGAGGACGTCATAGATACAGGCATGTATGATACATTGCTATCCAATGATGTTAATTCAGTGTAATTACATACATGAAATCATCCTCAGAATGGAACAATCTGGAATTTTTTTAATCACTTTCAGAAGCGGCAAATTCCTGTCACCCTTAGGTTTTGCCTTAGAATCAGAAAATTATGTGTCCAAACAGCATAATTTTAAAGAATAAGCAATTAAAGATTACATACTGCTGTGTGCAGAAGGGATATCAACATGTTCTGTAGCCATGTAGTGTTTGTTTTCAGTCATGCTGCCCTAATATAGGTTCTTTTTTCTTTTTTGCTCTGTCCTTTTTGCTCTGTTTAAACCCTCGTGACAAATTTGTTCATGCTACATTAATTTGTTTCCATCAATCATGTGGATGTGATACAGGTAGTGTAGGGTCTGGGTTGATTATATCCCAGTTTGATAGAAACCTTATGTTTTGAAAGGATTTTATTTACCGAGAACCACAATATATTGTCATTACAGACAAGACATGTATATGTTTATGTGATATATATTTTTAAAGTATGATTTGTTTTAAACCAAATTTTTGATTGTGGGAAATCTGATTTCTTTCTTCTTTTTTTTCTAAGTATGTGGCCTAGCCAGAAATGAAGAACATTTATAAATATAGCCTGTTTGTTTTATGATTACGGTTGTGATCATTTCCATCTATTTCCTCATTTCTGTTATATTTGTGACCCTGCACCTCAAAACAAACAAAAAGTCGCCAGACATGAATTTTTAGTTAAGACCATATTTTGAAAGAGCAGACTTTAAGCTTTAAAATGATGTATAACTCAAATCAAATGGACTCTCCTAACCTATCTAAATATCGCAAAGAAAGCACAAACTCAGGAAAAGTGTGAACTGAGAAAAGAGGCTCTGAAGTACAGTGTCTATTCAAGCGCTTAATCTTTACCAAACCGTGCTGGCTGTGCGATGAATGGGACAAAAAAACAGGAAGTAAACCACCAGAGTAACAACAATGAAGGGATTATCAAATTAAACTGAAATTAAGCATGCCTCATTAACACATTCTGTCCATAATTAATGTCAACTTTCAAAGCAGTAGCACTATCCTTTCAAAAGTTATTAGAGTTGAAAGTGAAGAGTGTGGACAAGGTTTTTTAGAAATGAAAAAGGGATTCTAAAGACACACCTAATCACACTATTCTACCAAAAATGTTCGAGATAAACTGCTAAAAAAACACACTTTCCTGCCCGTTTTATGATACCAAATTTTACTTAGCATAATGTAAAAGAAGACCCGCTCTTTCAGAAAGTATGAAAAAGTCAAGGTCGGCTAGGTTGACCCATTTCACTTATTTTCAGTCCTCACGCAAAATTAGTGTGTGCGACTTTATGTTCGTTTTGAGGTGCACGGTCACATTTACAGTAGCTTTGTCGAGATTTTGTTGCCCTATTACAGAAGTTTTAATAGCAATACAGGGAACAGAGTGTGCCCCCCCCCCCCCAATAAGAAAACACGGTTATTGTTGCAGACCGCTGCACATAAAAATCTCTCAGTTTGTCTATGGCAGTGTTTGAATAGATGTATTTAAATACTTGCTCAATAGAGACATTTTAGAATGTTTGAGTTTTAAAGAGCTACCAGGTACTTTAGACCTTTTCACATGAGGAAACAGGGGTATCTTTTATAGTATGTTTGCTTTTGCTATCAACATTTGAGAAATGTATGGAGGTTGGTCACTTTACACATGTATTTGATGTATGTAACAATGATATAAAGAGAGATTCAGTACAACACAGGCTGATTGATTCCATGTGCCTCGTTTATGGAAGTTTGTGATCACTTTAGGAGTGCCAAGGCTGCAGTGTGTGACTGTTGCATTTTTATAGAAGAGTGTGATACGTCTTTCTTGCAAATACATCTCCAAAAGATATCAAAAGGCTGTTGCTGTAAGTGCTTGTCAGCAATAGTAGGCCATGATCATGCAAAAAGGACTTACTTGTTGATGCCTATGTCTTTTACCCTCTAAGGTATTGCAAATGCTAATAGACTGAATGCATGACTCACAATGTTCCTAGAGCTAAGGGCTAAAGAATGTCGGGCCTGGAATGGGAATGGTATCGTTGTACCCATTAGTGGGTGGTATCTGCTACTATCTGCTACCAATATCTGCTACCAAAACGAGGGGAAGCATCTTTATTACCTTATGTGCTGTGACCAGAAAATATCTGTAGCATCTCTTGACCAAAGAGTGACTTTTTTTTTCACCCGTTAGTTTCCAAAATGTGCTAATCACAGGAGCAATGAGCTAATGTGATCTTCATATCTTACTGCACAATGCCTGAATATAACCCTTTTGACACCTGGCATTTTAATATGCGGTTTCATAAGCAGAAAATATGTTCGGAGTAATAGTACCCTTAGAATTTGATATTTTTATTGAGAACACTGTGAGTTAATTGCAATTGAGAAAATCAAAAGTATTAGAACATTTTGCCAGTTAGGCCTATGCATGCTGTGTGTGTACACCAATACAATGTGTTGCAAGCTGTACATGTAAATGTTAGCCTGGAGCATCAAACTTAATTGATCTAATCACATCTAGTCATTATCAATCAGTTTATATTACACTCGGTGAATTATGCAAATTTTATAGTACACAGTCCGATGGGTTGAGTGGGTGAAATGGCTCACATGCAAAGGTACTAGCAAGCATTAGGAATACTTCATTCTGCTTACTTCTCTGATGATTGTTATCCCTATTTATCAGCCATTATTAATGATCATAGGCGTTTACAAATTTTGCCTGGATACTGATGCAAAAATGTATGCAAGATAATTGGACAAAGATTACTATTGTTCTCCATACCTATAACTAGCACAGAAAAGGAATAGTGTACACTAAAATGTAAAGATGAGTGGTGTGGTAAGGCCCACAGGCCCAAGCAAACTCGAGGAAATTGTAGAAGCTGTAGAACATGTTTCTAGCTTTCTCTTCATTTCTAAAAGAAACTGATGGATGTGATCGTTATGGTAATGTATACCACAGCAGTGTATTATTCTGGAAGAGTGAAAACCCAAAGAAAGTGATACTTGTATTAATCACAATTATAATGCTGTATGATTTGATGGGTAGAATATTGGTTTTGTGTATGCCTTATTTGTATAACAAGAATATGTGTGAAAGAGTGTAGCAATAAAAAAAAAAAAAATGAACACTTAACCATTGATTGGAGGAGCTTGTGTTATGAGAGGAAAGTTTTTGTCTGCTTTTTGCGGTATCACAAAGAATTGCATGTAGGTTGGCTTTAGCATTGTTGTACATAACATCTATTTCTTTTGTTCTACTTTAATAGCCTGTAAAAAGATAAGTGAAAGTGTAGGTATTATTGTGATTGTAAGACAAGAGTGAGAGAGAGGGAAAGAGAGAGAGAGAGGGAGGGAGAGATAACATCTGATATATCTTTGCTTTGTGCAATTAAAGGACAAGTTCACCTTCATAAACATTAGGATTGAGAAAATGTAGCAATATAAATAGAACACATCATTGAAAGTTTGAGGAAAATTGGACAATCCGTTCAAAAGTTATGAATTTTTGAAGTTTTTGTGCCGTAACCGCTGGATGATAAGACTACTGCAGTGTACGATGTCACATGCGTACAACAATATAAGGGAAATATAAAGAGAATTTCACAAAATTTCATCTTTTGAAAAAAGTACACATTCCCTTGACTCGTTACCGACATATGTTATGGGTAATATCATTCCCCCTACCTTTAGAAAGAGGCAAGCCAAATGCTCTTTTATTATGCGAAAAAATGAAAATATGTTGAATTTTCTTTACATTTTCTTTATACTGTTGTACTCATATGACATCACAAGCTGTAGTCTCCTCGTCCAGCAGTTCCAACACAAAAATTTTAGAAATTCATAACTTTTGCATCGATTGTCCAATTTTCCTCAAACTTTCACTGATGTGTTCTACTAATATTGCTGCATTCTCTCAATCCTTATGTCTATGAAGGTGAACTTGTCCTTTAATAAGTGTCTGCATGTCACTCCAGTGATTACTTTTTATTTATTCATCTATTTATGTATTGATCAAAGATCATTTTGTGAGAGTCTTGCAGATTTATCAAACAGCAAGTAGAAGCTTTCAAATTGAAACAGTGTAGCTTGCATCAGTTTTGCTTGTTTGCTTTTGTTTTTGTTTTTTTTTGAGGAATATGACTGACTCCTGCAAAGGATTTGAACGTATTTTCCCTCTGTAATCCTTCATGACTCCAGTAGCGGCTATATCATGCCTTATGCTATTCATGAAAGAGGAAGGGAGTTTTGGGTGCTTATTTCTTTTTTTTCCCCCTGGATCTTATTTATACCGTGGTATGCAGATCGTGGAATTCCTCAGAATTTGATTTAATCCACCAATCATCACGTAATTTATTATGCTTGTCATGGTGATAGTGATAATGACCAATGAGGATATTATGATGACATTCATTACCACAGATTACCGCAAGGGAAGGCATATTTCTTACTACATGTATTAATATTTGTGATCTTGAAGTTCAAATTCCCGAGTGGGGAAAATTGTAGTTTAGGCTTACGCATGGGTGTTAATATCCATTTCTTTATGTAAGCATGTTCAACTGTACAAAGGGCACATACATGTACTTTTATAAAGCGATCAGAAATAAGCGGAGGAGCAGAATGTCTTCCTATCATAGGCGCCGGAAGTGGGGGGGGGGGGGGGGGGGGGGGCAGGGGTGGGGGGGGGGCGGCCGCCCCCCCCCCCCAATCCAAAAAATGGGGGGGCAAAACGCATTTTTGCCCCCCCCCCAAAAGCCCCCCCCCCCAAAAAAAAAATGAAAATAAAAATAAAAATAATAATGATGATAAAAATAAATGAATAAACAAATAAAATAAAATAAATATGTATATATATGAATAAAAGGGAAAAATATGGCTACAAACGGCAGCTTTTGGACTGTAAAATGTCAAAATTTTCAAGCTCGCTCGCTTCGCTCGCTCGCATCCAGCAGTTGAGCCCGGTGCGCCTCCCCCTTAATTTCTAAAGCGAAAAACATAGCTACGACGGCAGTTGTTGGACTCTATAGAATGTCAAAATTTTCAAGCTCGCTCTCTTCGCTCGCTCGCATTGAATCGTTATGCCATTCTCCTAATGTTGCTGACAGTAATTGCCAGTAGTTGCGCCCGATGCCCCCACCCCCTAATTTCCAAAGCGAAAGATAAATATAGCTACAAACGGGAGTTTTGGGACTGTAAAATGTCAAATTTTTCAAGCTCGCTCGCTTCGCTCGCTCGCATTGAATCGTTATGCCACTTTCCTAATGTTGCTGCCAGTAATTGCCAGCAGTTGCGTCCGATGCCCCCCCCCCTTAATTTCCAAAGCGAAAGATATAGCTACAAACGGGAGTTTTTGGACTGTAAAATGTCAAAATTCTCAAGCTCGCTCGCTTTGCTCGCTCGCATTGAATCGTTATGCCATTCTCCTAATGTTGCTGCCAGTCAGGGAAATTGCCAGCAGTTGCGCCCGATGCGCCGCCCCATTAATTTCCAAAGTGAAAGATAAAGCTACAAACCCCAGTTTTGGGACTGTAGAATGTCAAAATTTTCAAGCTTGCTCGCTTCGCTCGCTCGCATTGAATCGTTATGCCATTCTCCTAATGTTGCTGTCAATAATTGCCAGCAGTTGCGCCCGATGCGCCCCCATTTATTTCAAAGCGAAATATGTAGCTACAATTAAAACTCCAGTTTTGGAACTGTAGAATATCAAAATTTTCAAGCTCGCTCGCTTCGCTCGCTCGCATTTTATTGTTATGCTATGCCATTCACCTTATGTTGCTGACAGTATATAATTTGTCGATCGTTTCACACCGTCATTCCATAATCCATGTAAGGAAAACTTACAATGTTCCTCAATGACTGCGTTGTTGAATGTATCACATTCCGTAATGTATTGTAGTCCCATTATTGCTCACGCACACACGCACAAGCATACAGACCGTCAAAATTACTTCATGGTTCCCCCATGTTTCGACCCACCGTACGCCACTTTATATATATATATATATATATATATATATATATATATATATATATATAATAGATGTGTGTGCGTGTGTGTGTGTATGTGTATATTGTGTAACATATGCATGGTCTAATCTTGAGCCCCCTCCAATGTTTGCCCCCCAATCCAAAACTGCTTCCGGCGCGCCTGCTTCCTATATTCTCAAAAAGCCGTAAATCACTATCTGATGATTCAAACCCAGATCAACATATTATTATCAACGAAAGAGGAGAGGAGTACGGTAGGAAATAGGCATAGTGTCATTTCCCATGATTTTACAAGCACACCTATTCGTAGTGAAGCTTCTGTGTAACCTTGAACAGGAAAAAAAGTAGTATTATGACACTTTTTGTCATACATGTTACTTGGTGTAAAAGTTCAAAAACAACAACAAACATACTCAAGCCGTCCAGTGTACTAAAACCGTATCATGCCTTGTACAGCTGCATTGCAACTGATAAGAACAATACACATATCAGAATAGAAAATACACTGTGTACATTCAAAATTTGCATAATCCGTAGATCGGGTTCAGTCAACAATTCAACAACAGAGGGAGCACAACAGTAATAAGATGACGATAATGACGTCCCTCACAGGATTGGTGCGAACTCTGTCTGATTAAACTCCTCGTTTACTCATGTGCATAGTCAGGCCAGAACAGAAGTTGTGTGTGTATTTTGTTAGTTGTTAGTGTTTCTCTAGCTAAAACGGGTATGCAAATGAGTGCTTCTATTGGCCAGCAACTGATCAACAAAAAATGTCGAGTTCCAAAATGGACATTAGTAGGAAGAATGTGAATTACCTCACCGTAAATTTTGCTACACAAAATGCGAAGGCAATAGAATTACATACCATTCAAATCATAAAGGGACTATCGATCAAGCCCCAATCCGAGTTCGAATGACTGATAAAAAGCTTTTGTGCTTAAACCAGGGGGGGGGGGGGGGGGTATTCAAGCAATAGTGTGTGGCCGGTTTCTTTCATGTGAGTTAACTGCATTAGCAACTGCAGGTGTAATTTTTGTCATTTTCACAACTCTATTGAGCATGCTATGCAAGGGTGTAGACATTGTAACACATATGAAAATAGTTCGATACCCAAGCGCAACATGGCAAACTGTGCTGCGTTTATGAAAGAAAAAATAAAAACAAAACAAAAACATGTCGAAAGTACAACGCTGAATTGGTTGACATTATAACCTGGATTAATTTTTGTGAAAGTTATGCCATTAGCTTTATTTTGCATTTCGAGTGGTTTAGCGAAATTCTGTCCTTGTGAGGAGTACACATGCTGTATTCTTTGTCCCTACAAACTGGATAATAAAAGATTGTCATCGAAATTACGGAGTTGGTACCAAATACTTGTTGTTTCTTCCTTAATTGAAATGTAATCACATTATCATTTTTATCTTGTATTTGATTTACCACAGCATAGGGCCTGAGGCGTTGTTTATCACATACTACACATCATTGCTGTATGCATCTAGCAGCCTGTCTGGTAGGCACTACAGTTTAGAATTAAAAGGTCGAAATTTCTGTTGAGTTAGATCAGGGCCTTCTCCCGAAAGAACGGCGTGAGGAGTTTATGCTACATGATAACATAATGCGTGTGTGTCTGTGTCTGCATGTCTGTATGTAGGTCCTACATTAATATCCTGGTAATATTAATATACAAAACGTGTAACCGCATTTTCTTTGTGTGTGTGTTTCCCTGTCTGAAGTATTTTCATATTTTGACAAGTTGCAATGATTATTATGCTCATAGGATGCCATTTCTATTCTGAGTATACAGTAGTCAGGCACATAATGCGCGCTTACAAATCGACTGTCCTTCCAGAATAATGTATTAAAACATTTTGACTTGCCTTTCATGAAATGACAAGGTATACATCTGTCTCGTTGTGCACTGTTAATGATCAACACCTGCCTGTGATACAGAGTGGCGGCTGCAGTTAGGACCATTGCCTACATCGTCATAGCAACAGGACGCAAAACCGGCGATACCTGCAGATGCATGCTATAACGAACATTTACACAGTAAATGCATTCGTTGTTGTTGCAAATTTATCAGGAATGGTGGTCGATAGACTTGGTTTCAGACTTTCGCCTTTTTCAAGGTTTCATGGTTGATACAATAATGTATCATAATTGTGTGTCAAGTAAAATATTCCTACTGGTTCGATCCTTCTGTCCTTCAGACGAATAACTCTTGTCTCGGTCATGACGTGTCTTCTTCGATTATTTTCAAGGCTAGCAAGATGTTTTAAAAGCACGCTTTGTGCAGGAATACTATAGTTCCACCTGGACATTACGCCTTTCCTGCCGATTTGTACATAATTAATGATGTCGAACGTATCCTCTAGCGCAGCACACTTGATTCACACTCTGTCAATAATTCACGTTGTACCATCGCCTCTGAAAGGGAATGGTCCAATTCTTATTTTTCTGTGTGACGATTAGAATATCAATAATATTGCATGAACACAACTTACATATCTTAGAGGAGGATATTCCAGTGAAGTGCATTTCATCACTATTTTTAATATCTGCTGAGAATGTAGGGGTTTTCATTTCTTGATCTTCGCTTGTATGTGTAAAACGTGCGGATATGTGCATTATCATCATTATCGTTATTATCATTTAATCTGATGTGTGTGATTTTTTTGTTACTATAATAATGACTTGTCTGGCAAAATAAAGCTCGGGTCGTATCACCCGTGTTCTGATGTTAGGAACACCCATCATCCAATAAAATTTACTGACTTGAAGGAATTTTATTTGTTTATGTATAAAATAAAGACAGAATAAACTGACCAGAAAGAATATAAATTATTAGTGGAAAAGTGAATAAATCAGATATGAACACATGACCGTTATTCTCATAGAATGAGCAATCCACTAATGTTTCTTGGTATAAAAGGAAGCATAATATTGCATGAAGCACGCAACAATGCATTAAAAAGAAATGACTGTGGAATTGAGTGTTTGCATAGTGATCGATCACCTACTGTATGTGATTAAGATCTTTCTAAACGCACAAGAACACAACACACAAACAGAAACACTTATCCCGTATTGTTTTCGATAATGTTGGGTAGGGTACTTGTGTGTATCTGTTTTATACACGTGACCGGGATACATGAATGAAGTGCCTTGCCAATGCGCACATAGACAGCTGCCAGTGGAATCACAGAGCTCTTTAAGTGCCGCCGACTGGCATATAAAACCCCTAGCACTTAGACTGTCCAAGTCCCTGGCACGAAAAGTGTTAAAAGTCTGTGATTTTATTAACTGAGCCACAATGTGGCTCTTTAGATATTGAAGTGACGTGTACGGATGTCCTGTGTTTGTTTTGTATGATACGAGATATGTGATTGTGTGATGTTTGATACGTTCTCTCAGAAATAACTGAAGAGAAGAGCGTTAAGAGCAAGGGCAGAAGAATCGTATACAAGGCAAGCTTGGGATATTTTAGATATGATTATAATGAATAAAGATGTGCGCATTCATTGTTAGTATACAGTTCTGTACCTTGTCTATTTGAATAATGCCACTACACTGTAGCCTACTTTGAACGTAAATATCCTGTGACAAGAATCAGAGACATGACATTTTTGTTTTCTCTTACACACATTTAATAGATTTCTCTGCAGCCTTCTGAACAATACTTGGTACAAATTAATGCCACTATCAAGTGAAAATTTATGACAAAATTATGGAATGCCATGCATGTATGCTTTTTTCTTATTGCGACGTTTTGAGCAGATATTATAAACACAAGGTTTCTATGTCCAGACATGTTCACATTTGGCATGAAATCCACACGATAAAGAAAGCCTGGATACAAGAACGTGTCATTTTACATTGCTTTAACTCCATGCGTCCTGCTTAGCCGGCAATGGAAACGTGAGAATCTTGTAAGGAATTATCTCTTATGTTACCGTCAGCCGACAGTGGATTCAGCGAATGTTTATTTCAAGAATCTCTCATACAAATTGGTCGCTTACACTTTATCTGACTAAAATGACGATAAAAACGCTGACATTTCTTAAAAGTAGGGTGATAATGTCCACATTTGAGGCTTGCACAGAAAAAAGACGGAAGTTTAACAACAATCAAATCCGATTGACATAGAACGTTTATATTGCACTCTATCAATATTATTGTAAATTGATTACATTGGATTGCGAATAGCCCTCTCCGAGTCAGTCCTATCATTCATTATAAAGTCAAAATGTCTTGCATCAATACCAAATAATACTCGAAGAGACAGATACGTTGATCTATGCCGGCCTATATTATACTGTACTCCTGATGGTCATCGAACTGCACATTTTATCTGATGTATTGTCCTCTGTCGATAATGTATCTCCACCCGACATGAACCATATTTGACTTAGATGATATGATTCACAAGAGAAGAAACAAGCAGTCTTTACATTTCTGACAAAGAAATCAACGTCAGTGGCAATCAAAGAACATCTCAGATTGTCGTGACTGTAGGGATGTCGGAATTAAAAAACTGAATAATTAAGATCAAACTTGAAATTTGAAATCCTTGCCTTTGTCCATAGGATACAAATGCCACTTAAGTTACAGTTTAGTACATTTTGACCAATAATCATCGACGGAGTGATAGTATGCACATAAAATATACGTAAAGTAATCTATATACACTTTAAATTTTGGGACGGATTGTCACTGATTATTGGTAAGAATAATAATTACTTGTATTGACCCCATTGCACGTGTGCAGTGGAAATGTAGTCTCATGTATATCATCATAATTAATACTGTCTATTTTCAAAAATGCATAATCTTAACTTCACACACATACACAAAACATAAGATGATAATATGCAAACAATCAGCAAAAATGTGGACGGAAAAAGTAAGACCTATACCAGTTTTTTTCCTGTCACAACTATTCGGTAACAAACTATGTTGATCTGATGAAGCGAACGGACATATTATACAGATTTTTTCACGAATTCACCATTCTTTTTACTGCTGAGAATGTACAATGTAAGTCATACACTATGAAAGGTATGCTAGCATCGATGCTGCAATGATATTTTATCAATTTGATACCTGAAGAAGATTCAGTATGCCATTCTAAGCTCTGGTAATTAATGTTGATCCCTTTGCTTGTGTATTACTACATTTGCTCGATTTAGTCAAATTACATTACGTAATGATTTGATCACATATCATTATGATATGTTGAGGTTTAATCCTGTGATCTTGGGGAAGAAATAACCCATAAGATTGATTTCAAAGTAATCAACATAAAGCAGTTTTCATGGAAGAAGCTCTTTGACGTTTCAATACCTCTGGTAGCTCGTTACACTTATTTTCAGACCAATTGAGACTCACTCCGTGTTAATCTGCATGTTCCATTAATAGTAACGCTCACTAGTCATAACGATATAGTATCAGTCGCAGCTCACAACAATCCTTAATTACAACTACTATCCCTCATCTCTATCTATAATAATGTCCTGAAACCACAGAGATTTCTCGATGATAGTTTGGCAAAATATGTCATCATCTTTATGATCCCTTATGGGAAGAGTGGCACGAAATTTCTACCACCATCAACCTCCAATGAAATAGGCTTACATGTATTAATTGGCAGATAATAATAGCCGCTTGTCTTTGCTTGTTTTCCTCATTTCCCAACAAGCGATATTCGCAAAGACTATTATCGGATAATTTTCTTCTTCTCTTCGGGTTGCTTTTCGAGTTCCTGCATATACTTGTAAATATCTGGAGTCACGGTTAGCGTGAACTTTTGATCCAACAATCCCGGATACGGTTTCGTCGCAGAAGCGCCGCAACGCTGTACGCTCGGATAGCCGCAGTCGGTCATGGGATGGCACGCGGTGATGAACAGGAGCCGATCATAGAACTCGACGGTTTCACCCGAGTATTTGAGCATACCTTCGGTCAATTCTCGGATACCCTGTTGTACCTGACCCTTGCTGATGATCTCCATTTGCGGCGGGAAATTCTTCTTTAGCATCGCTAACCATTTGACCTTCGGCATGACGATTGGCAAGGTTTCAATCTCCCACTTGACGTCCACCCGGATACGCTGTAGGTTCCGGATTAACTTTGTGTATGGCTCCTCCGAGTCTTCCTCGGATAGCCGTTTGTTCGCCTCTGAGAAGAAGGGCAACGTGTTCATGGGTCCCGGTCGATGTATAATCAGCATCTTCCCCAGGGGAGATATCGTCTTCATGATGTGGAGAAAAGTCTCGGCCGGGTTTGTGAAATGCTCGCAGGAGTCTTTCAGCATGATTTTATCAAAAGGCGCCTCCTTTTCGTCCTTCTGAAGATCTTTAGAAAGCTGCCTAAAGTACTCCTCAGCCCCGACATGCGAAATCTTGAATGGCAGCATACGCTGGTTGCTAGTTTCCTCGTAGTGGATCAATCCAGGGTAGATGTTGACCATGGGCTGAAGTAAGCAGAACTTTTCTTTCACCTTCTCGGCAAAGCTGCCCTTGCTCGCACCAACGTAGGCGAACCGGTCGTGGGTATCCAACTCCAGGTGTTTGTGGATGAGTTTGTACATGGCGTCCTCGTAGACGGGACCGAAACTGAAGACGTCGTCGTCGGAAAACGAAGGGAGGTTGAGTCTATCGGACCAGTGCTCGCTGATGACGGCAAATGGTTGGGGTGTGGCCGGGATGATCGGGTCACGTGGTGTGTGAGGACCAGGATCTGGCACGGCTTGGTGTACCGTTGTCTCCAGCATGGTCTGCAAGAATGAAAATTAGGGACAATGATAACATTGGCATGAACGTGTATAACGCAATATGCCTAGCAGCATTCTCACATGCATGATTATAGATACTTGCTGCCTGTACAACAACATGCTACACGCTCGTTTATCCATAATTACAATCATATCAGTGAGTTTTGTTGATGTTTTGTCTGTTTTTGTTTTGTTTTGTGGGTGTTTATTTCTAACAAAGGCAATAGATTGTAAAGCATGATATTCTGACCGAAATATATATTGCATACCCAAAAGAACTTATTCTAGGTACTGGTATATCTTAACCAGCATGTCTGTCATGACAGACGAGAACTCCTAGTAATTTCATTGATATTTTCAGAGTTCTCAAGGGGAGTATGCATGCCAGTTACAATGTTTCTTTCTCATCGGTCATGTTTGCTGGTAAGACCTGAATTTGTCCTATATCTTTATAAAACTGCACTTGTGGTGAATTCTTAGTGGAGTCGTCGTCACTTACAGCTGCTGCATGGAAAGGGAGAGTCGACGGTCTTTTTGACAAACAAAGGCAAAACGTTCGCTAAACGTGTTGTAATAAACTGACACATTTTGTTTACCCGTATTCTGCCTCGGTTTAAATGTAATCAATCTATGTTGTTGTTGTTTTTTTTTGTGTTTTTTTTTGTCCACAGAATGAGGTGAATAGGTGGGTGGGTGATGCAGATCAGTAAATTATGTCAAAGGTCAAGATAACAAGGCGCTACGTTTACGTGCTCTGTCTGCGCGAATTATTTGAATAAACAATAACCCTTCCATGAACTTCGACTACCGACAACTATTGGGCAACATGGAAAAGATACTGTTGTCATTATTATCGCAATGTGCTTTTTACACTCCATATCTAATAGCGAAGGGCTGATATTTATCTCAAAGCGTTTCAGTCAATAAGATTGCATGTTTAATGTTTGTGGCCAAAGGTGTAAAGATGTGTACTCTCCAATCTTCGACGGGATTTGTAATCTCTTTAGACGCTTTCGAGTGAATGTAACCGTTAGAACAAAAGTTCGATCTCAAGGAAGCGAAGCAACTTAATTAAAGGGGATGGCGAGTACCTCATCAGTGGGAATCAGTGGGAATGCTGGGGGATGATTGTTCCAATCCTTGTGGGATTCATTTAAGAATACATTATATATCTATTGTTGTGTGAAAATTATTTGCTTCAGAATGGTCTCATATTCAAGTAATGTGCAGTTCAATGTTTCCAGGTTAGCATGCGTGTAGGCCTACAGTGACGGGGCGATCGTTAACAGCCCGTTAACGATCGCCCCGTCACTGTACAGGCATGCTACTCTCTAAAAAAATCTGTCACTCTTGAAGGAATGAATACAAAAAAGAGTGAATTTCGAGTAAAATTGGAGTGAATTTTGAGTGAAAATGTTCATTTTCACTCGTTTCAGAGTGACCTCAGGGATCACTCCAAAATCTTCGAGTGATCCCTGAGGTCACTCCAAAATGGGTGAAAATGAACATTTTCACTCAAAATTCACTCCAATTTTACTCTAAATTCACTCTTTCTTGTATTCACTCCTTCAAGAGTGAATATTTTCACTCGATTCTTCTTAGAGAGTAACCTGGCAACATTAAACTGCACATTACTTGAATATGAGACCATTCTGAAGCAAACAATTTTCACACATCAATAGATATATAATGTACTCTTAAATGAATCCCACAAGGATTGGAACAATCATCCCCCAGCATTCCCACTGATTCCCACTGATCAGGTACTAGCCATACCCTTTAAACTTGATTGACGGTATACATGTATAGTGTTGATATGACTTGATAGCTGTGAATGCATTCGAGCAAACTGCTGGATCTACGTTCTAAATATGGGAATCTAATTAGTCTGAAACAAAGCTAACTTATTTTCATTGATATATCACATACTTTGAGTTGAAGATAAGAGTTGTAGGACCTAACTGTGAATATGCTGTTTGACATAATAAAAATTTAATGGTCTGTGTCATTGGTGAACTGTGTTGATCTTGAGAGGAACATAAAGTGATATAGGCTACAGCGTTTGTATTTGATATTTAATTTGAGAACAATTACTATAAACTCTGCACTCTGTGTGTATCTTTTTCACAAATACAGCACACATGTGGCAGTGACGATAATAGGCCTACATTGTTGGCATACTGTAGTTGATATTTGATAATTGTAATAAAACTTTCTCACGGCTGTATAGACGTACATGCAATAGTGATGTTAACGATGTTGCCAAAGAGAGCACATAAAAATGTGTGATGGTCATTGCTGTTACGATGGAATTAAGCAGCAATTAACAATCTTTATGGTAGCAGCTACGTGTATGTGTACAAAAGTCAATGTTTGTGGACAATGTCTTTATAGTCTATTACAACGTAAAAGACGAGACAAAAACTATACCACAATTTCACAGAGAGAGAAGGTGGGAGAGAGAGAGAGAGAGAGAGAGAGAGAGAGAGGGCGAGCGGGAGACCCCAACAGATACGATAGGATAATTATGAACTCTGTACATTTGCAGTGTTCACATGAACAAATGCGTTGTTAATTGAGCAAAAAACTATGTACACTGGTGTAGAGACAAATCAAATACACTAGGTAAATGCAGTAATCTACAACTAGTGCCCCTTCCCCCATCTTTCTCTTCTTCCCGCTGACTACTGACCGCCGCGCCGTTGGCGTATGATTGCCATACTTGCGCTTGTCACATGAATAGTGCAAAATTAAACAAAGCTCACTGTTATTTTCCAGCTAAAAAGACTATCGGTTCAAAATATACACACTAATATTATGAGAGCTTGTATTTGAATTTGATTTTCCTCACCCTTTCCTTTCTCTGTCCTCCTGTTGGTGAAAACATCCCATCAATGTGGAGCATTGTTGATAGCTCGGATCGCAAACCAGCCATGGTCGCATGAGAAACCAGGTCGCTACAATCTCATCCTGGCAAAAGATGATATCCCAAGAAAGTGAACTGCAATTTCGTGTGAGTATTTCAACTTGGTGCTCGGATAGGCCTTCAGAAGACGTTTAGCTTGTTCTGGAAACTGTCCATGTTTTGCGATCGAGAAGGGGGTTCCAACGCGAAAGACCACGTAAGATGTAACTGAAGAAGTCTCAACACAACAGGTGGATTGGTAACCAAGTACTCATATGCGATAACCGGTGGATTTTTTGGCTTAGCATACAAAGCCGAACTCAGTCGACATGTGTACACCCGGAACACAACTTTCCCAAGTGTGTGATCAAACACACACACACACATACACATACACACGCCAAAGCACCGAGTCTCCGCAGAGTGGCCCCTTTACCCTCCGGTGTCAGGGCATTGTTCGGTTGCCATGACGCAGCGACGCTTGATCAAATTTACATAGGTACACACAGACGAGACTTGATTGTGCAGTCATTGTGTGGATAAATATCCGAATGGTGCGGCTTTGAGAGCTACGGGTAAGGATATTGATGGAAGCCCGAGGAGGGGGCCAATGAACAATAGGACGATTTCAATTATTTCACCCTGCTTTGAATGCTTAATTGGTGATAATAAATATTTAAACCCAACATACAGTGATGAGTTTGTTTGACATTGCGGAGATCGATGCTGTCCAAAATTGACATGAAACACATAGTGACTTTATGAACAGGAATGATATAATTATCAACTATACTTTGAAGTACGGCTGGTCGACAACTTCATCGATCGCGCAATTCATAATACTTATGTTTTTCCAGCTGAGAGCCTCCTCCCTCCCATCCCCCATCCCCCTCCCGTGCTAACGAGGTAATAAGCGTTTACCCTTTTTAAATAAATAAATGACGCTTGCTTGTTTGCATAATAAACAAATAAAATGCAAGTTCTTTTAAAGGGGATGGCTAGTAACTGATTAGTGCATGGGAATCATTGGGGGTGTTGGGGGATGATTGTTCCGATCCTTTGGGGGATGATTATTCCAATTCTTGTGGGATTCATTTAAGAGTACATTATATTATATCTATTGTTCTGTGAAAATTATTTGCTTCAGAATGGTCTCATACTCAAGAAATGTGCAGTTTAATCGCCCTGTCACTGTACAGGCATGCTAACCTGGAAACATTAAACTGCACATTACTTGAATATGAGACCATTCTGAAGCAAATAATATAATTCACACAACAATAGATATATAATGTACTCTGAATGAATCCCACAAGGATTGGAACAATCATCCCCAGCATTCCCACTGATTCACACTGATCAGTTACTAGCCACCCTCTTTAAAGATAGAAAGTACTTTCACCATTATTAGCTATCATTACTCCAAAAAGGCAGCATGATGAAAGTTGCTCATAAATTCTGTCAGGACTAAAATACCACTGTAATTTATGACTGCATGCTTTTGACTTTATCGTTTTCATTGTTCATATTGCTATATTGCTGGCTTATTTTCTGCTGCGTTTTTTTTTTTTGACTACCGGTATCTTTTTTTTTTTTCTTCATTTCATCATTATTATCTTTTTTTTTATATCTCTGGAGCCATATGTTTTGGGGTTATCCGTCTTTCCCTAGGTTCGTAATCAATTTGTGACGTAACTTCAAAACCTTTCGGGGTATCCTAATGAAACTTGGCATATGCCTATGAATTTATGAGTGTACGAAGTTGTACTTATCAACTTTTGGGTGTATATGCATGCTCAAGGTCAAGTGTCAAAATTCAAGGTCAAATTCGTAAAGTTTCATTATTCCTCTCATTTGCAATGCCTGGAGGCATTTTCTGGACACTTAGTGTAATGATGTATAACCAGTTAACGATTTTCTAGGGAAAGTTTTGAGCCATGGGGTCAAATGTCAATTAATGTCAAGTAAAAATGCTAAAATATGACTTTTTTCCTTCATACATCTGAAACGACTTAAGGTGTGTTCATGAAACTTGAAAAGTACATCGGTATTATGCATGATACTGCCTGACAGTGATTCTCTTGGGAATTTGGGGGCATGGGGTCAAAAAGGTCAGGGTGAAATGCTAAAATTCTACTATTTGATAATGGAATTGTGTGTTTGTGTGTTTGTTTGTTTGTTTGTTTTATCATTTACCATCCGAGAAGATGGCAGGGCTCATTATTCAGCTGCACTTAATAGCTGGTTTTCCATTGGGTTAAGTTGGATGTGAGGGCTGGCGGGACCACTTCACCAGGTTATGCACCCTGCTCTTTGCAATGAATGAATGAAGCGAGATCTTTTGCGTACATGGAGTTGTTGTGACTCCCTTGCAGATAGGGTTTGCTTGTTTGTTTGTTTGTTCATTTCCATCTGAGAAGATGGCTGGATAGCCCATAGTTCAAAACCTGCGACATGTGTATACACATGGGGGGGGGGGGGATGGAGAGAGGGAGAGGGAGAGAGGGGGAGAGAGGTGTATAGTTGATATCTTATAAACGGGATATTATACACATATTCTGATAAAACAGGTAGACGGGGGTTGGAGTTCGTGAAGAGATAAATACTAAAGCTCAAGCATCCATGAAAGCAAACGTAATAACTGCCTATATTGATTACAAGGTGAAGCTTATAATATGCAAGTCAAAAATGAACTACTTGCAGAGTACAATTTTTTTTTTGGCGTTCTATGTGGCATGCAGTAATTGTACTTCTCAGTCAAAATTATTTCGTTAATTACATAATAATTATTGAGAACTCATGACCGTTATCAAAGTTAGGCGTGTATAGAAATAACCAACCTGTCTTAGCGGCCACTGCATGTCTTTAGCGCTCACGTGTCGTATACACCACTAACAAGAATTCCCTTCGAGAGTATGCCATTATGTCCTTTCATGTCCACTGTTTTGTCACCCTCGAGTAGTCGTTATAGACAGGTCTGACTGTACTGGAAAGTGTAAAGGACGATCATTATCTTTGACAGTTTTACTACTCTGTTTTTATAACGACAGAAATATATCTGACAACTCATTTTCATTTAGCAGGGCCGTCGCACTGTTTTCAAAAGTGTGATGGGGCCCACTTCCGGGTTTCATGAGCTAACAAGCAAAAAAAAAAAAAAAAAAACCTTATGTATTCCTTTGTATGGTGCACAAAAAGTGTGGGGGCCCGAGCCCCCACGGCCCCCACGGCTGCGCCGCCCCTGTTTAGAATATTATAGTTGCTTCATTTATTATTTTTTCAACCGACTGTCAAACATAATATGATTGATAGGTAGACTGTATATAACTTTAGTGACGTTGGCAGTAACAGTTTTTCTCACGGTTCACTTAAAAAAATATCTACTTCCGCATAAAAGAGACACTAAGAATGGCAGTCAATGGGCAACTCAACCGGCAAGATTTAGTCAGGACCCTGCCAGTTATGAAGGGTCGGTCCCACAACTTGTTCAAAGCCTGAATTTATGGTGCTACATTTTTTATTATTCCTACCAGTTCAGTACTGGTTCGCACGTGCGGACCATCACGCGCGATGCGTAATGCCCACATCATTGCACGCGAGCTCGCGTTCCTCTCAGCTTTAGTATTTAGCGCACTGCACAATTTTGGTGCACATAATACACTACTGGTAGTAGTCGAGTCTTCCTATCAAAGAGCGTAGAAGTGCGCCCTACAGGTGTAGTAAGCCATGGAGCCCAACAGCGGCCATTTTAGGAAGCAAACCGCTGGATTATCGCGAGCATACGTGACCTGTAAGATTGAATTCTGCCTCCTTTTAATTTTCTCTATCTATTTCTTTTTATACTTTTATCAACAGTTTTCTATTATATTTTCTCTTTCAATTCAATTTTCTTGCTTATACTTGCAATTTTATGAAGTTTCTCGTATTATTTTCATACATGTATTTTGATAATTTGGTTGTGTATTCTGCAGTGTATTCCTCGACATGGTGAATGATGAGGAGGCAGGGATTTTGTTTTTTTCAATTCAATTTTCTTGCTTAGGCTTTTTATCTTATAATAATAATGATAATAATAATAAGGCGCTTAATACGGCTGTTTCTAAGCGCACAGCTTACCAGAAAAATCAATATTGACTCGGTCCAAAATGATACAAAAATACAAATACAAAAATACAAAATAACGTATGTACAGTGTATAAATGCAATAAGTACAGGTAATCAAAATCAGTGTGCACCTCCATCGACCGACCCACAACTGTACCATTCCAAAGGACTATCTACTGAAAAGATAAGTCTTCAGCAGAGTCTTAAACTGATTAACGGAAGTGTAGCTAGATGTAGGCATGTAGAGAATTCCAGAGAGAAGGGGCAATTATAGAAAAAGCACGATCACCATATTTTGTGGAAGTACGAGGTCCAGGAGTCAACTGCATTGTAGAGGATGAACGGAGGGATCTCAAGGAAGTAGTGGAACGTAAAGAAACGATATCTATGAGATACTTGGGGGCTTGCCCATTCAAAATTTTGTATGTAAGCAGAATAACTTTAAAGGATATGCGGTGATGTATGGGAAGCCAGTGGAGAGAACGGAGGATTGGAGTTATGGTTCGGATTTCCTGGAGAGGGAGACAAGTCTTGCGGCAGAATTTTGTACCCGTTGAAGTGGGAGTAAATGTGTCTGAGGGAGGTTAGAAAATATGTAATTACACTGTACAATAATCTAGAGGACAAGAAACAAATGCATAAATTAATTTGGAAGTTGCAGGTCGGTCAAGTAGTTTCCTTATCTTCCCAATTTTGAACAATCCAAAAGATTCTGCCTTACAAAATAATATGTTTATCTTATGAAGTTTCTCGTATTATTTTCATATTTTGATAATTTGGTTGTGTATTACAGTTTATTCCTCATGACATTAATTTGTATGATTTTGCAGCCTTAAAGGAACTGCTCACCACCGATCTGTCAGCGTCATTTTCATTTTTTTTTTATATTTCATAATGATGTTAGTATGAGTGGTACCTTTTCATGTTTTTAGGAATGATTTGTAAAGAGGGTAGTTATTTCCATTATTATTATTATTCATTGTTATCATTATTACTTATTATTTTCATATTTTGATAATTTGGTTGTGTATTACAGTTTATTCCTCATGACATTAATTTGAATGATTTTGCAGCCTTAAAGGGACTGCTCACGTGATCTATCAGCGTCATTTTTAAAAATTTCATAATGATGTTCAATATGATTTGTAAAGAGGGTAGCTATTTCCATTTTTACTATTATTTAATCATTAACATTATTACTTATTATTTTCATATTTTGATAATTTGGTTGTGTATTACAGTATATTCCTCATGACATTAATTTGTATGATTTTGCAGCCTTAAAGGGACTGCTCACGTGATCTGTCAGCATCATTTCTTTTTTAATTTCATAACGATGTTAGTCATTATGAGTGGTATCTTTTCATGTTTTTCAATATGATTTGTAAAGAGGGTAGTTATTTCCATTCGTACTGTGAATATTAAGTTTGTTGTATTTTCATATTTTTCAGTGGGATTTATAAAAGAGTGTAGCAACATGCTGATGTTCTTTCAACCAGTGATGTCACATGTAACTATAATTTCATATTATGTACGATACTAAACATGGTGCATATTGCATGAGATTTCATCTTTCTGACTGATTCATTTCCTATTCTGTATATGGTACAACACATGGTTTATTAGATTTCATTCACCTTTCTGACTGATTGATTTGCTCTTGGAATATTCTGTGAATGTTTGTGTATTGAATTTCAGTTGGCGCTTGCTGATATTTTTCATCATGGTGGTGCACTGGTGTTGTGGGAGGTTGGGTGCTGGTGTTGTCTGTGATGTCTGGTTCATGGGTGTGTGTGCTTTTGGTGTGTGGCGCTGGGGCGGGGTTGATGCACGTCCGCTCATTGCGGCGACCGGGGAGAAATCCGCCCAACCATCTGGGGTGTGCCTTTCTTTTATTGACTCGGTTCAAGATCTAAGTTCTGCTTGAGTGATTTTGCGTAGACTCTCACGCAAGTCACCTGCTCTAATACAATGAAATGAAAGCGACGTATACAGCATATTAACGGAAATGAATATCTTAAAGCGACTGGTCATAAAAGACTAACTTTCTGACAATAAAAGTAGCTTATTTTCACTGAATTTCTGTAAGTTCTGCTTGAGTGACTTTGGATTGCGTAGACTCTCACACAGGCCACCAGCTCTGGTACAATGAAATGAAAGCGACGTATAAAGCTATCAAAGGAAATAAATATCTTAAAGCGACTGGTCACGAAAGACTAAGACTAAGACTAAGTATATAGGAATACCGCGTTAATTTGAATATACTAGTATGTAAAATCGCGAGGGATCTGACCAGAAGCTACAGGCCGACAAAAAAAAAAAAAAAAATGATAATAAGGATAATGATATTGGGCGGACGTTCGCACCTTCAATTTTATAGTCAAACAAAGACGCTCATGGTGTTACCAAAGATAGGAGATATCTTCAGAGGACACTTTGACTACAGACGTGACAGAGACATGACATCATTTCAGGACTATAAGCAGACCTATACATGTATTGGTCTGCTTATAGTCCTGAATTAGGTCTGTTTATAGTCCTGAAATGATGTACCACTACCTTTTATAAGAAGGGATAGCGAAAAGTAATTACCATCACAAAGACATATCTTCCGTTGAAAGTGGCTGGTGATTATGCAATGAGACACGAGTCAATTGTCTTCGTATCTGCGCAGCAGATCTTGTTTGGCATCAAATATTTTTGAGCGGCGGCTTCGAACATCTAGCAAAGGAAATAAGACCCCGTTTACAGTGCGGGGCTGGGCTCGGCCGCGGCTCGGCCGCGGCCGAGCCCGGCCTCAATTGCGCGGCCGAGCCTCGCAATTTTGTCCGTTTACACTGCTGGGCTCGGCCGCGCTTTCGATTCAAACCTTTCATTATTTGGTCGTAGTGGCGCTCTGCTTGTAAACTAACGCAATTTGGTATTGTCTGGTTTTCAGACCCTTTGCCAACTGAATTCCGTGGTGACGAAGTCGCCGTTCGGGCAAAGGCCTTTGCCGAAGGAAAAAATCCTTTGCAGGACAAAACCACCTTAAACTATACTAGTTTTCGACGTTGAGGGGGTTAATATCATGAACAGCGAAAGATAAAGGCAGAGGGTTTGGAAGCCAGACTAAAACTGGCCGCGCAATTGGCCGCGCATTTGGCCCAGTTTGCGTTTACACCAAGAAAAGGCCGGGCTCGGCCGCGGCCGAGACCACCTCCAGAGCGAGGCCAAATGCGAGGCCAATTTTGGCCTCGCATTTGGCCTTTTGCGCGTTTACACTGAAGCGGGGCTGGACTCGGCCGCGGCCGAGCCGCGGCCGAGCCTCGCACTGTAAACGGGGTCTAAGACGGTTGTGACTCCATTCTCTAGAACCTCCTTGGTCTGATTGATTGAGATAGACATGCTAATCAGTCACTCGATCGTATTGAAAACTTTGACAATAGATAATCACGCAACAGTATAGACTTGATAATTACTATAAATAATTTTTGCTTTTAAATCAGCTGTACTATACATTAGTCTGTCTCTAGTTATGAAATCGTATAAGCAACTACTAAGAAAACGTCTGAATAAACAACTAGATCAACAAAGACCTCGTGTAGCCTGTCTCGTAAAGAGGGCACTGGGCCCTGTGCGGCTTCGAACACGATGGCATTATCAAAGCTCTAAAATTAATTCGAACATCGTTCTTGCCCTCTTTTTAATTCATTTGTGGGTTTTTTTTTTGTCTCCTTTTTTTTTTTTTGGGGGGGGGGAGGAAGAAGAATACTAATTCTTTTATTTTATTTTTTTTTTTGGGGGGGGGCATGAAGAATACAATTCTATTTTTCTACTTGATAACAATGTCGCTCCCTGACACACTTGCCCCCCCCCCCCAGAAGTATGTAGAAATACATGTTTGATGTCGTTCATTGAAATTTACAAATTACAACCGCCAGTATGTTATTTTTCCGTTCGTGGAACACCCTGTACAGGTGATTGACATGTAGATGGCGCTGTTTATCCTGTCGGTCTCGTGGGCCTTCTTTGCCTACTGTCGGTCTCGTGAGCTTTCTTTGCTTAGTGTCGGTCTCGTGAGCCTTTTTAGCTTAGTGTCGGTCTCGTGGGCCTTTTTTGCCTACTGTCGGTCTCGTGAGCTTTCTTTGCTTAGTGTCGGTCTCATGCGCATTTATTGCTTAGTGTCGGTCTCGTGGGCTATGTCTGCTTAGTGTCGGTCTTATGAGCCTTTTATGCGTAGTGTCGAACTCATGGGCTGTATGACTCCTGAGCCGTATAACTCGTGGGCTGTATGACTCATGGACCTATTATTGATGTCGGTCTCGTGGACCGTATGACTCATGGGTGTCGGTCTCGTGGGATGCCCCCCCCCCCCAAAAAAAGACAAAAAACACAAATGAATCAATAAAAGAAGACAAGAACGATGTATGGATTAATTTTAGAGCTTTGATTATGCCATCGTGCTATTTTAATATGCTTTTCCAGTTTTTAGCTAGAAGGCGGACAGGATGTACTTTTTACCTCTTCTCTTTCTTGATTCACTAGTTACTTTGGTTATATTAGATATCCTACCCTCCTGCTTAGACGTTTTGGAGTAAGATCTATTTGTAATTTTCTCTGTAACTATAATGTAATTCAACTGATAAAAACGTTTTATATCGCAGGGATTCACTTCGATTTGTGGCTTGTGTTATTCTCCTCCAAACAGTACATTTTTTTCGTGAAATACAATAGATGTTTTATGGATACATCTTGTTTTTTTTTCCAAATCCCTAACGCTACCTTAATAGACGATTACGGTTTTTTTTTTTTTTAATACTAAATCAACACCCTTGCAGGTTTATTGTGGAAAGATCTGTTGCACACTTTTACTGAATTTTGTTCATTTTTTTTTCACAAACACACACCCACGCAAACACAATTAAAGATCCTGATCATTTCAGGGTGTGGGGGCAACTGATGGGGTTACACCCTGGCAACTCTTCTTTTCCATCTCTCATATCTTCTTATGCTATTATCAGGACACCAATCCATTGGTCTATAGGTGGCGCTTTTCATCCTGTCGGTCTCGTGGGCCTTCTTTGCTTAGTGTCGGTCTCGTGAACCTCTTTTGCGTAATGTCGGTCTCGTGAGCCTTGTATTCGTAGCGTCGGTCTCGTGGACCTTTTAAGTGTAGTGTCGGTCTCGTGGGCTTTGTTTGCTTACTGTCGGTCTCGTGAGCCTTTTGTGCGTAGTGTCGGTCTCATGAGCCGTACAACTCCTGGGCTTATTTTACTTGATGTCGAACTCGTGGGCTGTATAACTGGTGGGCTGTATGACTTGTGAGCTGTATGACTCGTGGGCTGTATGACTTGTGAGCTGTATAACTTGTGGGCTGTATGACTCGTGGGTGTCGGTCTCGTGACGTGCACCTTTTTTGGGGGGTGGGGGAGGGACATGAAGAATACAATTCAATTTTTCTAATTGATAACAATATCGCTCCCTGACAGACCTGCCCCCCCCCCCCCGAAGTTTGTAGAAGTACATATTTGATGTCGTTCATATGTAGATGGTTACCATCTTTCACTTGATAGCGTGACGAAATTACACCCGCCAGTATGTTATTTTTACGTTCATGGAACACCCTGTACAGGCTATTGACATGTAGATGGCGCTGTTTATCCTGTCGGTCTCGGTCTTCTTTGCCTACTGTCGGTCTCGTGGGCTTTCTTTGCTTAATGTCGGTCTCGTGAGCCTTTTTTGCTTAGTGTCGGTCTCGTGGGCCTTCTTTGCCTACTGTCGGTCTCGTGGGCTTTCTTTGCTTAGTGTCGGTCTCGTGAGCCTTTATTGCTTAGTGTCGGTCTCGTGGGCTGTGTTTGATTAGTGTCGGTCTCATGAGCCTTTTGTGCGTAGTGTCGAACTCATGGGCTGTATGACTCCTGAGCCGTATAACTCGTGGGCATGGGTGTATGCAAGGGGAGGGGGGGGGGGGGGGGGTGGTCGGGAGGGTCGTACGACCCCCCCAAATTTTCAAAAGGTCCACTTTTTGTAAAAGACATTTTTGTTTTTTGAGGGCTTTTTACTCTATATAGGCCTACAACAGGGAAAAAAAAGTGACCGGTGTTCCAGCAAATTGTCAAAAACCTCGTAAATTTCGTAACTTAGTTTTAATATGCCATAATTTACCTTATTTCTAAGCCGCACTGCCATGCCGAAAAAGTCACTTTTGTATGCACCAAATGGCCCCATTTTAAAACATAAAATTCAAAAACTCCCTACCGTGGGAGGGGGGACACCCCCCTCCCACACCCTCCCCCCGCTCGGTCGCTCCGCTCCCTCGCAAAGGTAAAGGTCCAAAAATTTTGATTACGACCCCCCCCAGAAAAAATCCTGGATACACCCCTGGTGGGCTGTATGACTCGTGCGATGTCGGTCTCGTGGGCCGTATGACTCGTGAGTGTCGGTCTCGTGGGATGACCCCGATATAAAGAGGTCACGAACAATAACGAATTTAGCCATTCACATCTTCCCTACATTTCCTCTTTTTATCAAAAATCGCACATATTCCACCAAAGTGTACATCAACTCGTATGATATCAATTCTGAGAATATAAAAGCTCCCTCTTGTGGGAGGAAGACATCCTACCCCCCCCCCCGCCCCAATCACAACTTCCCAGATTATTTTCTCTTTGATTATAGACATTTTAAATTCCACCCAAAGTGGGTGCTGAGAATGTTGTATTTCTACATGAAAAATCCAAATGCTCCGACGGGGTGGGGGGGGGGGGGGGTGTAGTGGTGTAATAGACAAGTACTCAAATCAGACCTGGAGGTATCAAAATTCGGGGCCAAAAGAGACGATATGACATGTGTATTGCGGCCAAGAAAGACGATTAATGAACGTTCAACCCTCCCCCCCCCCCCCCCCACACACATCACTACATAAATACACATGGCCACTTTACTCAGAATAATTATTTTTTCTATTAGGACAAGAATAATCAACGTTTGTTATCATTAACAAGAGACATGGTTTTAGGCGGGGATCAGTAATGTTAATATATAAGTTGACAGCGACGAAGATCACGATTATGATAAAGAATATAATGATAATACTAAGAAGAAGAATGTTGATAACTTCAGGACGGCACACGATTCAGCCACGGAAGGGATGTTCCGCCCATGTCCGTGCATCGACAATACATAATAACAACCACTCGTCAGTGTGTTAATTCAATATGTTAATTCAAATTCAAATCTTATTTTCACTTTTTTTTTCAACAGAATGTACAAAAAATGTGAAATTTGACATGCGTGTCGTTTAGAATATACACAGCGACCCAAGGATAACAACATGTTCAGCACACAAAAAAGAGACATA
This sequence comes from Diadema setosum, assembly GCF_964275005.1. Taxonomy (NCBI): domain Eukaryota; kingdom Metazoa; phylum Echinodermata; class Echinoidea; order Diadematoida; family Diadematidae; genus Diadema; species Diadema setosum. The sequence goes on from NC_092700.1 coordinate 15,077,258, forward strand.
CAATTCATAGATAGAAGTGCCAACACACTGAAAATTCCACACATATCAAGAGGTCTACATTACCCCATCCACGGTACCCCCGTCAAAAAATAAATAGGGGGCCTAAATAAAAAAAAAAGAAAAAGATAATCATGGCATATTAGCCTACATTGTTAAGAGAGAGAGAGAGAGAGAGAGAGAGAGAGAGAGAGAGAGAGAGAGGGGGGGGGGGGGGGGGCTCTGAAGCTGTGGGCACTCTCCTGCATATCAAACACCATGGTTTAGATATACATGTATTACTTAGCTCGAATTTCGAGGGACTGCAGATTTGATAATGAATTGAATTTTTTTATTCATATTTAGTTCTTAGGAGTAAATGATACTTCTAAATGTTGTCATGAGGTAAGAAGTACTTCTTTTACCCTGTATGCCTCCCTAAAAGGGAGAAAATGAAAGGAAGGCAGCAAGATACCTCTCCATTTTGGGGTCACGTAAAAATACGCCTGCTATCCCTCTCTTTGCTTCCTAATATGGCGCCAGAACCTGCCCATGAGCGTACTACGCAAAACCGAGAGAGTAGACCCTCTTATATAGCACACTGCGCGCGCTTCTACTCTTTACAGTGCCTGTCAAACTTTGCTTCCTACTTCCTGTACGAGTAGGTTGTTTGTACGTGAATTGACAATCACTGCACTGGTTGGAACCACCAAGAAGCGACAAGAACTGACGCGATATTTCAAAAAAGGAGGAAAAATCCGAAAATCCAACATGCAGGTAAGAATTCAAATCCTATTATTTTTTTCTGGAAGATCCTATTCATTTGTTTAATGGTTATTTTGCATTGAGATTTAGAGTTTTGAGATGTCGCCATGCAGTAATAGTTTTCGACCAAACATGAACTAGTACACGTGGGACTATCGGTGCAAAGTGTTATGTGCACGACTTCGGGATCGAGAATGAATGGGCTGATGGGCGGAGCTAGCCGTGCACTTCAGGCCAGCGTGAGTCACACGGCATACAGAAGAATGGGAAACCGTGTACAGTGCAGTGCGCCCGAAGTACGTGACCATATTTGGCAACAGTAGTGCAGTTTAGCAGGGGGGTCTCTATGTCCATGTATGACTTCGGATTGCCAAATCTGTTTTGTAGGAGAATGCACTCCCAAAAAGACAACACTGTAAATACGAATAACGGAAAACAGAACAGCAATGCAGTGTTTATTTACTAGTACTAAAGTAGGCATCTAAACTGTAATATGTGGCACACTCGCGCGTGTGTAATACTAATAAACCGCCGGCCAGATGCCGTGCTGAATATTAGTACACGTATAGCGTAGGACCCTACAGCGACAGGGCCTAGGGCTGTAACCTGTGTAATTTATTATTTATAGTTAATCGTGTATAAATATGATAAACAATAACATGACTTAAATTATGACTATAACTCAAACACGGCCTGATGAGGCTCCAGCCTGGCCGAAACTGTTCCAGGTCAGGCCAGGTCAGGTCAGACAAGGTCAAGGGACCAAAGCTAAGCTCCATCCCATGCCATAGATGTTTAGTAGATTCTACTCACACGACTCATCACCATTGACCTTTATGTTAACCATAAAACCATGATAACCAAAGACCTTTTTTTTTTTTTTTTTTTCCCATGGCCGAGCCCATCAACTCGGGCCATAGAAACTGTGGCACGCCTCTCGTACGGGGATGTTTCATGCAGTCAAACTTAATCCAAGATTGACCAAAAATTATGGTATGCCACTGGTTTCCCTGTTAAATTTTATATTAGCCTATTAAATCACCACACTCTTCAAATTATTATTTAATGTTTAGAAAAAAATTCCATTGTTATTTACAGCTGTATTTAATCTTGTATTAACAATGGCTTCATCAGTACATGAAAAAAAAAAAAATCTCCAAAATCTTCGTTTTCATTAGAAAGTTGAGCAACATTGAAGACACACACAGCATACCATAATTTTTAGTCAGTCTTGAATTTTAAGTTCAACTTGAATTCTCTGTGAAACACTCCCCTGGAACCTCTAACATTACAAACTAAGGCTTTCAGATATGACTACAGATGTGGTTCCAATGGCGTCATCAAGCCATGCTAATGGGCAAAAACTGCAAGGGACTCCCATACGCGTGGGGCAGCGCGTAAGAGTTAACCATGTCTCGTGATAGGCAAGCTGGTATGCGGTACATGCACTGCGCGCTACATGTAAAGCTGCAGTACAAATATATGCACGTAATAGGGTTACACAAGCAATTTCTTTTTGTCCCCAGCCAATGCGTTATTTAACGACATGGAATATCTCGTTTATAGTATTGTCTCCAGATGTCTAGAGAACACATCCCCCATATTATACAGTTTATTAGAACTTTGTAGTACTATAGATTCTAATTGCATGAATTCTATGCCAGGAAAACGCATGGTATTGTATCAGTAGATTTCGCTTGGTTTCTGAATACCAGTACAGTGCACTCCCGTTATAACGAACACGGTTATAACGAAATTTCGTTATAACGAAGTAAATCTTCTGGTCCCAAAATTATCACCATTAAAGTCTATGGTAAAAAATTCGCTTATAACGAACACGGTTATAGCGAAATTTCCGTTATAACTAAGTCTTTTCCGAGCGCCACAGACAAAGAAAAACAAAAGAAATGTGCTCCGTCATAACGAAATACGAATTGCTTTCAAAAATTCGTAGCGGAACAAGCATTTATAGCTTCTCTGCATGGGTGAACGCTTCACACCACTGTGTGTTCGCTCTTTGTGTCACGCACAGTTTCTGAGGGGAACTTGCGTTTATTATTGTGATACAATTATCCCATCACATTTCACATAGCTTTCCAGTGTATGATAAGTATTCAGCAAACAGAATATATGTGGTTTTCTTGTTTTCGTTATATATTGTATTTGTTCGGTTACAATTTGTATAACGAAATTTCATTATAACGAAAGAAAACTGCCGGTCCCGAGCATTTCGTTATAACGGGAGTGCACTGTATTGTATTCCTACTACTAGCAGTAATGTTTATACTGCATGCCACTATCAGAAAATAAGTCTTGTTTATACAACCACACTTCTCATCTGCCCATACCAGAAAGACCTGAATATCAACAAATTTGTGATTTTTTGAGGTGTATGATTACACAGTGCGCTACATGTGTACTGTATGGTTTTTTTTTTTTAACGTTTTCTTTTTAATGTGATATGGATAATTTACATGTACATGTGTACCAGAATCCATCTCTGTTGTAATCAATTTTTATCAACATGATGACATCATGTTTGCCTATAGAGGCAACCCATGTGGGACAACATTTATTTCATCATCACCAAGAACACATTATTCAAAGATGTAGAGAAAGAGACAGACAATGACATTCAGTATCTTGACAACCATTTGTTTGTATCCAAGGACCCAAATGAAGACACCCAGTGGAATGATGTCCTTCGAGCGAAGGGAATCATTCCTGAGAAGGAGGCAACGGTGACGGAGGACCAGATCGAGAGTCTCCTTGACCAGGCAGTGGAAGAGAAAATCGGATCAGGAGGTTGGTGCTTTTGTACCCCTTCATATTTAATAAGGCTCAACATGGCAGTTAACCATCTTTGTGTCACAGAACTACGTTTTTGTTCATTTTTTTCCCCCTCAAATTCCTTCTTAAGAACCACAGAGATTGTAGGATTGTGTATTTGCTTCATGCACAAAGTGTAAAGACTAAATACTAATTATGGATAGATGTTCTCAATGTGTAAGTGGTCAAATTGGACCAAAGTTTTGTATTTTTCCTGTGACAGTTTATCATAATATGTTTAAAAAATTTTCTTATTTTAGCAAAGTTTAGGTAGTCATAGATAAAAAGATCAAGGTGATTGTTCTGTAAAAAGAAGGAATCGGTCTGAGATTTCAACCTGTCACCTACTTTCCATTAATACCTCACATGATGCATATCAAGGAACATAGTTGAATTTATGACAAAAATATCCCATATTTTCACTTTGTCTGTTTGTTTGTTTGTTTGTTTTTTGAGCAGGTTTAATCACAAATACCTCAGATTGACGAGAATGGAGGTAACTCATTTGGCAATGAAACTTAAATTCTTCTTCCCTTTGGTGTCTGTGTTTCCAGAGAAAGCATTGGAAGATATGACGTTAGATGAGTTAGATGAACTTGAAGATGAGGAGGAAGAAAGGATTCTTCAACAGTACAGGTAATTGAGAGTAGAAGACGTTGTATTTCAGTAGTTATGACCTGAAGGTGCATTAAAAAAAAAAAAAAAAATAGGTGTGTGCAATTGCTGACACTGTTACAACGAATTTTTACTAACCTTTAGCAGAGGTGTGAGTAACATTTCAGTGAATCAAACACCTATAAAATATTACACAAGTAAAATGTGGTCACATAAGCATGATGGCAACATGTGACAACTTTACAGTTAATGAATGACATATGATGATGATAGTGATGAATATTGACCAGTTCATGTGATATACAACCAGCAAGCCTTAGAGTGCATAACAAAATTTTTATTAACAGACTTCAGAATGTCACCAAGCATCTCTGTGTTTTTCCCTTTTTTTGTGTGGGTGTCAATTTTGAATCAAGTCCTGAAGGCTAAGAGATACACCACACCATACTTTAGGTTTACAAGCACTGTGATGCCAAAGGAAGTATTGATTAAGTGGGTTGAGGTTGACAACTATATGATAGGTAACCCATGGGAGCAGCCAGTACTTTGTATAGGTAACCCATGGGAGCAGCCAGTACTTTGTAGTTATTATGAATGTAAATCAACCATGAAAAGGCTCTACTATAGTGTGGCTCCGTGCAGTAATTTTCTTTACCACATCTGGAGTAACTAGTCTCAAATTGTGTACATTGTATGCAGTAGTGTTGTTTCATCAGTCATTGGTGTTCCTGGGCTCTGTTTTATGAAGAGTTGGAATTGATGATAAAGTTGATTTCTATCATAAGGCCATGGCAGTCTATGTGTTAAGGAAATTTAAAATTGATTATATTTTTTGATATAACAGGACCCTGGGTTTGCATTATCAGTGCATAAAATGCTGTTAAAAATATGTCTGCTTGTACATTACAGGCAACAGAGGATAGCGGAGATTAAAAGGATACAAGAGAAGGCAGTCTACGGCTCGGTGAAGGAGATCTCTGGTATAGACTATGTGCAGGAGGTGAACAAGGCAGGGGATGGTGTCTGGGTTGTGCTGCATCTCTACAAGTCTGGGTGAGTCCGTGAGTCTTGTGCAGCTATTGTGAGGGTCTGCAGCCAAGTACTTGGGGGGAGGGGTTATGAGAGATTATGTGTTAGTGGACCCATTTTTTAAGAACATCAATGGCGATGAAAGAATAATTTTGTTACTTACATGTACAGTCCTAGATTTAATAAAATCAGGGCACACAATGTGGATATTCAGCAGAGACACGTAAGAAATGTATGGTTGTGCATGGACTTGTTGGTGACATACCTGCCAGCTGTTCAGATTTAATCTGAATATTCAGATTTTTTGCTGAAAGAAAATGCATTAATTTCAGTGTGTTCTGATTTTTTGAAAATATCTGTTAATAGTTAAATATATGAAATTTATAAAAGTTCAGATTTTTAAATAATTTTTCTTTGTTTGTTCAGATTTATTAAGTCTCGAGGTTGGCAGGTATGTGGTGATGCTGTGAAAATGGCTGCCATGGAAAATTGGAAATGCTATCTCAAGGGATTTTAACCCGTTGAGGACGGTTTGATTTTGCTACAACATGCATTTCCCATAGACACCTGCCCGAGTATTCTCGGGACTCGTCCTCAACGGGTTAAGAACCAATGACTTTTATTGTTGGGAATATAAAGAATATTGAAACCTCATGATTTGACATACTTTATCAAAGAGGTTAATAGGCCTTTGTGATGACAGCATTCCAAACCCTTCAGATAGAGTGTATGATGGAGCATATGAAGAATGTTGAGGAGTATTTTGAAGAAGAGCGTTCTATATCAAAGTTCCCTCCAGTCATCTGTATAATTACTGATAAATGACTTATGAAGTAAATCATTTGAATGTATGAATTACATGTATAATGCTACCACCAAAATTGTGAGTAATGGTTTTACATCAAATGTATGCCTACAGTAGTATTTGTGCTGGTGAAATCGTTCATACACTACATAGTGTATGTTAGAATTGAAAAAGAGACGACTAAAGACAAATTACTGTAAATGCTGTCATTTTCGCATAGATATTTTCGCGAATGAGGAGGTCATAGACATTTTTGCAAGAAGTTGTTTTTGCAAATAGACGCCATTGCAAACGTAAATGAAGTATCATACTAAAGTATCATACGGACTTGCTGAAAAACAGCGTAATGGCTGAATGCAAGTATTTTTACCCTTGTTTAAATAAAGAAAACAAACTAAAACAAATCATCATAGTGCATGGATACATTTTCGCATGTTGTTAAATTCGCAATCCAACTGTGATTCGTGAAATTCACAAAAATGGAACCCTTCGTGAAAATAGCAGCTTATATAGTGATGAATCATGCTTGAGTTTGTGGGGTTAGATAAGATGGTGGGGTTAGATTTAAGTGGAAAGAGGCTGTGGATTAGTATTCCAAGTAATATTCTATAGACTTTGATGATCAGCAGTCAGTGTAAAATCACTCATTTCCAAATGTCTACGGTATTAACATGCACAGTCGTAGACTGCCCTCTTGTGTTGGATGAAGACCACTCTTTGTCACTGGATGCTGGTTGATAGCAATTACAATGTACGTATCTTCACATGAAGCTGAAGATGCACTGCATGATGTGAAGAAATGAAACAGTGCCCAAGAATTTGCTGTATCAATTTTCCTTGGAAATGGTGATACAGCACATTACTGATCACTTGTACTGCTCTCAATAGGTGATTAAATTCAAGCAAGCAATACCTCATTGTGTGAATAATGAGTTTCATTATGAACTTCGATATTCATCTCATGAGGTGATTATGCCAACATGGCACATAGTAATGGGCTATGCAAACTTAACACCATAGACACACAGCAAATGTGACATAGAAAAAGATGTACGTTCACAGTGCACACAAAGTTGCATAAAGAGCAGTATCTCATTGGCTCTACCAATTGAAACAGGATATGGTAGGATGCTTGCAAACAAAAGCTCAAAATGGTCGTGCTTTTTACCAAAAACATCAAGTCCCTATAACCATTGCAAACATCTGTCATAGTAGTTTGCTGTTATTTCAATGTCTATGTACACTAAATGTGTTACTAAGCTTGGCAGTAGTGTACAAACTGTAAACAAGTTTCTTTAAAGGGATGGTACAGTATTGGTGGAGATGAGAATTGGGCTTTTAACTTTTTGCAAAATACCAAGAAAACACTTACGAAATAGTACAGTGCATACCATTTTAGGAGGAGTTCAAAATTTATTTGATGAAAATCAGGTTTGGAATGACTGAAACATCCAAAAACAAAGTAAAACAAAGCGATCGTAATAAAGTGTGGGTCCCACACTTTACTAGAATCGCTCTGTTTTGGATATCTCAGCCATTTCAAAACCAATTTTCATCAAATAAACGTTGAATTCCTTGTGGAATTACATGCTCTTTCATATTTCACAAGAGGTTTCTCATTATCTCACCATAAATGTTAGAAACCTGAAATTGGGTGTCAACCAAAACTATACGATCCCTTTAACTGCAGCATATCTGTGATTGGTTTAAATAATGATGTCAAGATTCCCAACCCAATCAACAACAATTGTTTTTGGAGTGGACAAATGAATGACTAATTTATTGATTATGTATAATGACACACTATTAATACAGTGGATTCCTGTAAAAACGAAGTTCTGGGGACTGACAATTTTCTTCTGTTATATCGAAATTTCATTATAACCAAACAAATAAAACAATAACAAACATAGGGTGGATAATGGTCCGGCTTGAATTTTTACTTCATTGTAACAAGAATTTCTTTATAACCATGTTCATTATAATGGGAGTGCACTGTATTGTGTCTGTTTTCGAAGATGTACGTATCAGTGTGAATCAAAATTGTATATTTTTTGCTCTACCTTTCCTGACCCCTGACCTCCCCCAGTATCCCATTATGTGCGCTCATCAACCAGCATTTGACAAATCTTGCACGCAAGTTTCCTGCAACCAAGTTCCTGCGGAGCATATCAACGACGTGCATACCCAATTTCCCTGACAAGAACCTGCCGACAATATTTGTCTACTTTGAAGGGGAGCTGAAGAGTCAGTTCCTGGGACCACTTGAGTTTGGGGGCATGAATCTTACAGTGGAAGGTATGTACAGTTGTACAATTACTGTAGAGCCACTTTTTTTTTTTGTGTGTGTGAAATGTGCCAATTAGCATTTGTCTAGACTGAACCAGCTTTTAGAAGGTGCGACGATGTTCATATTGGTGCATACACTTAAGGCGTTTTCACATCAGCCCGATAAAAATCCAAGCTCGAGATATTTTTTGCGATCGCAAATTAGCGCGCTATTTCATTTCCTATTCACATCAGCCCGAAGAGAATTAGCCTGAAATTTTTTCGAGGTAATTCGGCAGCTGAGCAAGCGCAAACAGTGTCGGGTATACCAGTAGAGCACGGTCACACACGCTAGGCATGATGGGATGCATCGCGCTAATTTCTTGAGGCGATTTCACATTATCAAATAGCGCGCTAGTTCGCCAATTATCCCGCTATTTCGGAAATTTCCCAAGTTGGACTCGAGAATTCTTTTCGATCAGAGCGATACAATTAGTGCCCTAATTTGTGTTCACATTATACAAATATACCAGGCCTGAGAGGCTCTGGTTGAAACTATGTGCATGAGGTGACTTCAATAAGCACTATTTTCTGAGGGGCGCATAACGATAACGCCTACTCTGTTGTAACGTAATATTCTATTCCACAACGCCATGGGCATCTTTTTAGGTAGAAAGAGAGCTCTATAAGAGTCTCTCTGGGTGAGTCTGATATTTTTTCTAACGTTACACGTATCGAGTGTATTGTCTACGGCGTGCCATACTCATTCATTTGTACGTGAAAATTGACTGTGTGGTTCTCACGAAGTGAAGGCGCCGCGATACCATTCATTTGTACATGAAATCTCTCGCGAAGCGAAGGTGCTGCGATACCCATTCATTTACACGTGAAATCTTTCACGTCGCGACGCAAAGCAAAAAAGGCGCGAAATTCACCAGCGTGATATAGTTTTTTTACTATTTCCCTAGGGAGAATAGCGAGTTGAGGATTTGTATGGTAGAAATATGTTTTGTCGTTTTCAATGCTCTCGCCCAATCAGAGGACGAGAAGCAATTTATGAGGGATATAATATCAAATAGCGCACTATTTCGTGATCGGGTTAATTTCCCAAGTCAGAAAATAGCGCGCTATTTTGAAACATCAGGCTGATGTGAAAACGCCTATTGTGTTTCAAATTTCTGGTGAACCATTATCTGTGTGAAAGAATTCCTCTTGCTTTCATAATGATATTTATCTATTTGTCATGACAAAAGGCTTGCATTGCACTAAGATTAACTTTGATGCTGCAATACATTACAAGGCATTGAGAAAGAGAAGTTGTATGATGAAGAAGCATAATTCTTTAGTGGCATTTAATCTTTGCTGTCTTGGAATAACCTACTTGTTATGGGGAAACAGTTGTAGTGAACTTCAATATTAAAGGGACATTCCAGACAATTTATATAATCTCACATCATATAGTGCATGAATTGATAGTGCCAGTTACATATTTTGGGATTTTATTGTGGTCCTTGAGGAGATAAACCAATACTCTGAAAATCCTAAAGATAATACACTGAATGAACAACGTGATGACATAGGAAGTGCACATATTCCAGTAATGAAAATATGTAATTCCATTACAACACCACTTGCTTGGCAAGTTCAACTGCATAGAGTTTATTCATTTTTTTTTTGTTTTTGTTCTGCTTCCTTGAGCAGCTAACTGCATTCTTATAGTGTGAAACTGCTATAATGTCATCATCCTTGTTCATCATGATTTGATATGAATTTTGAAAACATTCTTTGTCCTCATCCCAATCACTACAAATTCTGACACTCTGTACTCTGTTTAACCAGTTTGTAGATGCTGAGATGCCAGAGTTTGAAAATCTTTTGGGGTCTCCTTTTAAAATAGTCAAAGACATTTAATTATAGTTTATTTTTGTGCAAAATCAGTTCTTTGGTGAAACCTCTATCATTTTGTTTGTTTGATTTTACGGTAAAACCAATTAAAAGCATGGTGTGAGATTCAATTTTAAAGTGTCAGTGTCTGTGGAAAAAAATCTTGTAAAATCCTGTCATGACTTCATGGAATGCTGTAATTTTTATGCATAGTATGTTATTTGCTTGTGAAGAAAATTTCACACCTGTCATCAACATGTTACTGTGTGTATTTTCTTCCTCTTCTTCCTTACTTTTGGCTTTGCAAGCTGATGTAAAATTGACAGAAATTGCAATACATGTAGAATAATTCAAATCCAGAATGTTAGTAGATGGATGCGTGCAATAGGCTTGATTTATATTTACCCATTCAAATTGTGTGGATACAGTATGCATACATTCTGTACAAAAGAATATCTGTGTAAGCTACCAAGCTGTTCCACTGACCAAAGCCTTGTCTGACAGTTTCCAAACAAAGTCCAGTAAAATCATCTAGTACTAATGAAGTTTTGTTGTATCCATGTTCATTATAATAACAGGGTTCACCTGCACTAACTGTTTACACTATCTGTCAACTTTGCCTTTGGTAGAACTAGAATGGAAACTGTCCCAAGCTGGTGCTGTGAAGACAGACCTTAAGGAGCAACCCAAGCCACAACTCAGGAACACGCTGACAGTATTCTCCGGACGGGGCAACAAGGACGATGAATCTGATGATGATGATTACTGATGACAATGATGATGATGAACACTGACTGCTGATCAGGCGAGAACATCTCATGACTCTCAACAGTGATCTAAAAGAGGACAAGTCACTGGCAGAGAAGTTTATTTGCACAGTCAGCAGAGAAGCATTGGACTGATATCTTCCATCAAGAACAAGCAGACTCTGAAACACCAATTACAGACTGAACACAACTTTTGTTGGAAAGCCTGCTCTCTGTAGGTCTTGTTATCACATGCTCATATAGTGCATATTTTCAGTCATTTTGGTAGCCACTGAATACTGTAAAGCAAGGTATTTTCACGGCATGAAATTTTCGCGAATTGGGCAGACTGCCTTTTTCATGGCATCAAATTTTCGCAAATTGTCACTGGTATTCAATGCATATGTGTTGCTCCAAGAACTTTTGTGTGCATTTCAATTTTGCATATCTTGGCTCTCGCAAAATATGTGAAATTAAAATGTATGTGACCATCTCTGGTTTTACGGTATAAAGTTTCACAAGTCCCTATTTATTAAACTACGTGTACATGTATATGTTTGTAAAGTACATTGTACATGAGGGTGTGGACTTCCTTTAGATGATGCCACCTTTGGCCACATGAAAAAAAAAAAAAAATTCCAGACTTGTCTACAGTCAACCTTGCCTAAAGTCCAATCTATTTGGACTGAAGAAATAGCTACACATGTAAGACTAACAGAAAATTTGACTTATGAAGGATTAAAATCAATAGAATATAAAAAGAGAACATGACGTGAAAAGACCTTCAACTCAGGCGATTATTCAACTTTAGTATGCGAGTATGCAACTGACAGCATTTAGTAAGCTTTTTATTTTAGTTCATATCCCATTTACAAGGCCTGCATCAAATCTTTTAACACACTGATGAAAGTGACCCGACCTCAGCCTCTCTTTGCAATAATCTGTTTTGAGCTCCCACAGTGTTAGGGGATGAGCATGATATGAAAAGTTTTATTGCAGAACGAGCTAACTCCATTCTTGTTGATTTGAGACATTTGCAGTTGAAGGTGCTCAAAACAATAAGAAATATGGTATGATTTTAGTCATAACTTTAAAAATATTTCAAATGTTACAAGTGAGGTATCACTGGAACAATTTCATTTTGCTCTTTACGATGATTGACTTTCTGATACCTTGAAATGTTAAGAAATGGCACTTGGCCCTTCTTGCTTTGAAACTCTTCATATTGAAATGCTATGGATAGTGTTCACCTGGTGTTCCACCTCATTCCATGCAATTTGATTGAGATGCTTTCAGAATTGACAAAGAATGTCAGAGAACCTCATCTAAACTGGCCATCAGTACTATGCTACCGAGATTCTAATGTTAGGAGGTTGAAATTCATTTTATGCTGTATATATATATATAAAAAAAAAAGCATGATCTCCTTTGTAAGGACAAGGATGTGATAACTTTCTTTTTACAAAGATGATGAGACCTGCCATTCAGGAAGATTAGTGTAATTGTTAATCCTCTGAATTCAGATTTCATTTTGATTGTACAGGTTTTAGCTGAATACGATGATCATTTTCATTTTCTTTATTGTTTCAGCATTTGTATGGCTATTATCATATTGTCATCATGTGTCATAATCAACAATAAAATATATGACGGTTTCTTTTGTAAATGGAATGTAAAGATTCTGATTGTTTCTGTGTTTCTCTGCATAAATTCATGAAAATATGACAGGGTCAGACAGAACTGTTGCTCACGTCTCAAAAATTTTCATCACGAGGAACCGCCAACTTCTATTTTGGTACTTTAGTCAACAGTGTGAAACTGTTGTCAATCAATGCCTTGTTTTGACTCGATACTTAGCCACTCCTTGAGTCTGGCTTGTGATGGCATTCTGATTTTGTGAGTGTGTCAATAGAAACAAGTTTGGAAGGACAACTTGAGATTAAAGGGATGGTATAGTTTTTGTTGAGATGGACAATTCAGATTTTAACTTTTTGCAAGATGATGAGAAATGAGATATTAAAAAGTATACAATTCTGAAAGGTATCCAAAGCTTATCTGATGAAAATTGGGTTTGAAATGGCTGAAATATCCCCAAAGAAAGTGAAACAAAGAGGTCCTAATAAATGGTGGTTTGCACCTTTTATTAGACCTCTTTGCATCTGGATATCTCAGCCATTTCAAAAGCAATTTTCATCATATAGACTAGATTTTGAACTCCTCATAAATTGTATGATCTTTGATATTTCATAAGCGGTTTCTCACAAAAAAGTTTACAACCTGAAGCCCCATCGCAACCATAAACTGTACCATCCCATTAATGTCTGTATTAAAGGTTCATTTATCTTTGGGAGCAGTGATTTAAAAAATGTTCAAGATATCAGTTTTGATGCAGATGTGTAAGTCAGTTGTATCACAAAACATCCTACCATATACAATTTTTGCAGTAAAGCCTAAAATATAAGAAGATATAACTATTTTTCTCATTCAAACATAACTGTAGACGGTTAAGTCTGGAAACATTTTTATTATAGCTATTGTTCACATTTTGTGTGCGATTATACTGGTTCAAAATTTTACATTGGTTGTTTCTATCACTAATTCACATTTTAGAACTATGTTAGAGCACTAATGCTAGGTTTTTGTTTCATCTGCAAATGGTAAATTATGCCTTTAAGCAGGATTTGGCACTCGAAGCGGGAACAAGGAAGTGGAATAATGTATACATGCATAAAGTAAAAAGTGTATTCATAACAAGATTTGTGATTGGTCGAATGGGTACCTCGTGACATTCAATGATTTTTTGTTGTTGTTCACGGCCTTAAGTACCACTCATTTTGATTCTTGCAAGGGGAATCCTGTGTTAAACAAGTAATGTTTTGTAAATCAGTGTCATCAATACACTTTCTTTACTATACTAGTAACAAATAGTGTCATCAATACATTTTATTTACTATAACAAATAGTACACGCTCTTTTATGCACTATTCTACACAATACATGCCTAAAGCCCTCGTGCAACAATTCTTTTTCCCTTTGGTCGTTGGCCATGCTTGAATACAACTGTGAGTGGGCTAGTTACGCATACATGCATAAAAATGTGGTATAGTGCATTCCAGATCATGTACTATTTTTTTTTCTATAATTATCTATGTCCTTTGTTTGCTCATGTTTTACATTCTAAATGCAGTTGATTGAATGAACATTACAGAGAAAAACAGAGGGAGGGAGAGAGAGAGAGAGAGAGTTGGAGAGAGAGAGGGAGAGGTAGATAGGAAGAGATGCCGTGTTGTATTTCCGATGTTGTTTTCCTCCCAACCCAAAGACAGCTCATGAGGCATGTGATATTAAATTGCAAGAAATCCTATACGGACCATAATGCGACAACTTGCTTTTCATGAGAGTGGAACCTTGAGTGCTAAGATGAAAGATTGATATCAAGTGGAATCCAAGGTTCACTTGAAAGTGAGTCGATGACTGCGACTCCTTGGGACTGGTTGTTTTCTTCGGTTACACATGTATCGAAATTTCGTTATAACCAGTAGCCGAACACTATTGTGTATATACGGATATTTAGATGAGAATTTAGAACACGAATTTTTACTTCGCTGTAACGAGAATTTCGTTACAACCGCGCCCGGTAACCGTGTTCATTGTAAATGGAGTACACTGTGTATTATGCATACTAAGTTCGCTTGAAGAGCCAGAACACAATATATGTAGGCCTATCTGTCACAGTAACGATTTATTGAGTACCAGGTAATTCATCATTTACTGTTTATCAAGTACATGTAAATGTTTCTTTTTCCTGTTTATTAAAATTGCCATTCATATCAATGAATTAATTTACACATAATAAGTATAAATTAACATGCAACGCAGTACATGTGAATATATAATAAAACGTGCAAAATCGCCATCTGTGAAATGGATTCAACAAGCAGTCAAAAACATCAAATACCACAAAACCATTCCAAACATGTCAAAGTAGTGATCACTTGTGTGTTACATCAATGATTAGCATTTTTTTTTCTTCACAAAAGAAGAGTAGGCCTATATTTTCTCCGAATTTAACAGAAGGATAAAAAGAAAAATGAAACTTCATTTAGCACACTTAATATGATCCATTTTCTAATTTATAAACAAAGATAGATTATGATTTTTTGCCTTCAAAATCTGTTGCACCATGTACTGTACAATATTATTTCATCAACTGCAGATTTTGACGGCCTCGCTAGTTACGATGCGTACTAGTTTCCTGCACCAAAGTTTTTACATGCATCTAGTGCAGACATTCACTGACTTTCAAAATTTTGTTCCTGTATAATTATGCCGTGACCATTTATCGACCTTTTGATGCCGTTATGTATAATGGGAAGTCATTATCCAGAAATGTGAAAGAGTTTTTAAACTTCATTCTTTGTTGATTGGTTTTTGACTAGATGTAGAAGCGATGCCGCGTAAAAATTTCAGCCATATTAGTTGTCACGGGAAAACATGTCACTGTTAGAATGTCACAGGTAGGCCAATATATGAATATCAGAGGTACAGTCCGGGGTGAAATTATGAACGGCTATATCGAAATGATGGTATAGATCCACTTCATTGTAGATTAAACACTGCATTGGATAATTCTTGTCTCGAAGTGGGAACATGTATGCACTAAAATGTGACACCGATGATCTTTTTGTCCTTGAATAGCGGCTATTTGCAATTATTACATTGCGTTCAGGGTCTCAATTCCCATATAAACACGGTACCTAACTCCTCCCTTCGTACATCGAAAGAGGAAGTTGGCTGTTTCCAAGACGGACCAAATAAAAGCTAGCTGGAGGTGTAGTAACGTGAAATGTTACAAGCTGGTTATGTGAAACTAGACTCGGTTAATTATAACTGACCCCTGATTAATTAAACGTACTGAAATTATTGCTATATCCTCGTGTTGAGTTCTCTCTACACTACTATCTCCATGAACATACGTAGTTATGATTACACACCAGATGCTTTGTACCCACCCACCACATTTCGATCACATTATCTTCCATCTTTCTTGAAAACTAGAATGTTCAATCATTTGGTTGTCCCCAACTGTAGCAGTCTTTTATTCAAGACTCAAGACACATCTTTTCATTTAACGGTCCATTATCATCAAGTATATCAGAAGCTTTTGCAGCGCAGAATTTTTATACATAGGATTTGCGCTTTATAAATTGATATTATTATTATTTTCTTTTTCATTTGTCTCGTCCGCGTATCGGTAGCGAGGCATGGGTGTCACTTTTCCGACGTCGTCGGCGTCGTCAACAATTTGTTTAGAGCTATGACCACCAAACTCACAACACATGTAGCTAACCTAGAAATGCCGGTCAGGTTCGAATGTGGGTGCAGTCCGACAAGGTCAAGGGTCGAAAGGTCAGTGAACTTTTCCTGATAAGCACTACACGTAGTATTGTGATGTACATGTATTCTCGGCATACCAGATTATTGAGCTATGACCGCCAAAAATCCTACCGCTGCTTCATCGCCTAAAGATGCCGATTACGTTCGGATATTGGTGAATTCCGACAAGATCAAATAGGTTAGATGGTTAATGATATATACCTGATAAGCATTGTACACATAGTATTGTGATACTCTCAGTGACTTTTCATAGCTTTCAGCTACAATTGTTGACCTAAAAATTCACGCTACAGCTACATCACCTAAAGATGCCAATCATGTTCGAATATCATTCTGATAAGGTCAAAATGTCAATGAACTTTCCCTGACACAGCGCCATAATAAAATTGCGTGCTCTTAATAACTTTCCACAGCATCGAGCAATGACCACAAAACTCACACCACAGGTTGGCCTACATCACTTAAAGATGCCGATCAAGTTCAAATATTAGGTAAGTCGGACAATGTCAAAGGTCAAGAGGTCAATGAACTTACATCGAAAAACTTTATCATGACAAATTGCGATATGTGGGCAGTACATCGCTTTAGTGTTTGCCTTGTTTTATTTTTACATCTGGTAAAAATGTTTAAAAAAATGCAATTCCCACCCCCAAACCCGCAGAAACCCCAAACAACATAAAGAACATTTCCATATTGTGACAAAATTCAGGAATAAAAAAGGCTTATTACTAATTCTACAATAGTTACATTGTGATTGTGTGTGTGAGTCGGGGGGGGGGGATGGTAACTACAATACGTATTTACCGTATTTCTGTCAATTAAAAACTGATCCCGTGATTTGCATTCGGAGTTACTCCTACTAACTAATTTCAAAAACTTTAGAAAACTTCTACAACAATAGATACAATAATTTCATAATGCTATTTTGAAGTCTTGTCTCTGTAATGCAATAAAAAATACGGGCATCTGTATGTTTACATTTGCTCACTGGACTGTTTCTTTAATACCGTAACTCGATAGACTATTGGACTTCGCATTATTTCGCAGTATTCAATATTTGGCATAGGCCCTACGTGTATTGACACACTTCTATGGATTTCATTTATATACAGTCTACTGTCTTGCAGACTGGTTTCGAATGGTCACTAAGAAATGATTAAGATTTTAGAGTTTAGAGTTTAGATGGCTCATTCTCAAATTCATAACTGATTTTCCTGATTTCTCTCCACGCCATTCAATGTATAATGTATCCATACTCTACACCAACTGCCAACAGACAATGGCTTAGCTTTAGTGAGAAGTGTGATAGTTACGAAAGAATATACCCCGTCAGTTTCCTCTTAATATTTGCTGCAAATCTCACGCATTGTTCTCAAAATCTACTAAGTTGGAAACATGAACATGGCTTAGGTTATTGGAACAAAAAGTGATCATATTCTCGCTGAGCTCGAGTGTTTGGCTTCCTGTTGTGTACACCGATCCCCAAAAGAAATAGTGATAGATGGAGGCCTAAAGCAAAGCAGATTATGTGAGAACTTCGATGGCACACTAAAAGTCCGTTATAACTGCGTTTCATACTTAACTTTAAATAATTTTTTCATGCTGAGGAAAATCCAGTCCGGGAAGTAAGATTCATGATAATGAGTACATAATCGTGATCTAACAATATTATGCTTGAAGAAAGTAATGGCTTTTATTAGAAGGCACTATGATGACATCCTAAGAACCTTGACTGTGTATAGTCTTTGTTACTTCTTATACAAAGATAGATTTTGTTTTTAATGTTCGCAGTCTAGAAGAACTATCTACATGTAGGAAAGATGATGGACAGATTGCCTATATATAATACATCAACTTAGATAAGTACATTGTACTGCATTGATCAGTGTTTTACTTGAATATCTATATGTTGCTTGTCATGGTTAGGGGAGGAAATGCCGTTGTTGTGGTGTGGACAAACCCATGGTAGTCCCAGTTTTGTGATCCAATCCGTAGACCCATATACAGAGAGGTGAGTGTGAGGAATGTCTTAAGATTGATGCTGCCAATAAAGTTCCCGTATCTCAGGGTGTCCACGTGCCGAACCAGCTTGTCCCAGAAGTGTTCGTTGCCTTGGCAACGACGTCTCGACAGCGCGGCACGGAATTCGGCCCAGAGGTAGTCGAGGTTCGTGAAGCTGTGCAGCGCAACAATGGGTAAAAACAAGACTAGACCCTTTTCCGATGCAATGAAGAGATCAAGCATGATAGCTGTAGTGTGATCCTCGTCCGACAAACTGTAGCTCAGGGCAATGTAGTTCCACGTTATATGTACTGTTAACCCCAGTATGCCGAGATTGACCACAGCGATCATCCAAAGGTACACGGACCGGTTAAAAAGCAGCAAATCGCGGTAGGTCTCTGATATGCGGCTACGACACCAGTCGAGGCTGAAATGTAAGAATCAAATAATAACTATATTCATCACAGGACAGCGCTACTGCCCCCTGTATGCCATCCTGCATTAAGCAAGGCGTAGGGATTAAATTTGACAAAGAGTTGTGCGTTGCGTCTTGATCTTTACAAGGTTAAAATCTTTATCAACTACCAAAAAAAAAAAAAAAAACAAACCGATCTAAAATTACGTCTTGCAAGGCAAAACACATCAAATATCAATGAATCCAGAGGAAAAAAAGAAAAGAAAAACAAAACACGACCATACCAAACATTTCCTGCCATTGTACTATGCTTCAATAGTTTAAACGATGATGATTCATAGACCTTTAGGCCCAAATTCACGAAGGTGGTACAATCTTGTCCATGGTTTAAACTATAGACAAAGACCATGGGGCGCCAAGTGTCGCACGGAATATTTCGTTACGAAATGTTGTCATTTCGTTACAAAATAATCATTTCGTCGACGAAATGACTGATTTCGTAATGGTCTTTGTCCATGGACAAGATTGTACCACCTTCGTGAATTCAGGCCTTAGAGTTACCGGACATCCAACGAGAGACAATTTGGATATTAGAAGGAGTCAGCAAAATTCAATTCTCACCAATCGTCGTGTCGTAGAATGAACGCAAGGTCGACTTCCAGTTCGTATTCGAACGATCTGCGAATGAGCGAGAGGAACATGCAGAAGATGACGAAAACGAATGATAGGAAGAATGAGGTGACGATCTCTACATAGCCCCAGGCGTCGCGGTGGGCGAGCACTCCAAAAACTATCTCCAGGGTCATGTTGAAGACTGGCCACGTCACGGCGACAGCCAGCCAGCACCACGGGGATAGTCGCTTCTGGGCCGCTGTAGACAGGTAGTGGAGTCGCCGGGTTACGTAATCCTGGTGTAGAATCGGATACCAACCCCTGTGATGCCCTCCTATGTTGAAAACATCTCCCGGATAGCGTCCGCCTTGATAAGTAAGGTAAGATGCAATGTCACAACATGGAAAGGCAATTCATACGCAGATGCTGATTTTGCTTTGACGTGGGCTGATAGGAGGAATGCCGGTTTAAAGGCTTATTCTGTGACAACTAAGTTCGTGGAAGTGTCCACGCAATATGACAATTACAAATCCAGACATTTCGTAAAGGGCAACAAGGAAACTTTGGATTGAAAGACAAAGAAGTTCAAAACATGTCAAAACAGTCACTGAATTTAAGCTGAAATGTGACACCGATGGCACTACTACGTGTAATTTTGAAACGATCAATCTAAATGTATGAATAATATCCATATGATACATGAATTTCTGGTGATTATGCTCGAGACTTCTATTCCAAGCTGAGGAAGATCTAAGTTCGAAACCTCCTACCATCCAGTTGGCATCATGCGAAATCTACTGTCTTCGTTCATTGTTGTCACAATTATTATTAATATTTTTTTTTATTTTTTATTGTAAGGGATAACTGAATACATGAGGGGATACTACAACCAAGGAGCTTCAAACACAACCTACCCACTACGTAAGACACAAGATGGGCGTGCAGGCAGAAGACTGATGGGGCACACAGCATACTCCAATAAGTCAGAAAGGATGTCATCAGCATGACTTGGTTATCTTTCCCATACAGGTCCCAGATCCAGTGGGCTGTCACTAGGGAGGCCACGGTCATGAGTACTGCCATAGCAACGGAGGACAGGATAACACCACAGGAGCGCCGATTCGGACCAGACTCTACCAATATTATTAAAGCTGAATCTTAGTTATTAAACTTCACCACTATGTATAATTATATGACCTCATTTAACTGAAACCGTAAATATCAGCTGCAGTCAAGGGTCAAAAATCCATATTAGGCCTACAGGTCGACTCACACATGTAGTTTTCACACACATCGACCATGTAATATCACAGACAACATCAACACACGCCTGTATACGATTATCATGTAGGTCTATAGTTCATCATGCAATCATCATAGGCACTGATAGGTATGAGAGCATGAAGAATGATATACTTGGACACACATACACATGTACGCACACACAAGTACACACACACACACACACACACACACACACACACATATATATATATATATATATATATATATATAACTATGAATAATAATATTCATTTATTTGTGTGTGTGTGTGTGTGACTATATCTACAACTTGTCAATGTACACTAATTATATGATAACTTAGACACATAATATTATCATATTTCATAATGCCTTGCAAATTTGGGCTCGTTAACGGGTAATGCCAAAGTAAAATTTACGAAATGTAGGGCAGAATCTAGAAGAATGTCTTTTGTTTGAATAGTGCGCTTGGGCGAGATCGAAATTCCATTCACTTGGAAACTAAAACTTGAAATAAAAGCACAACCACAATCAAATCCATAAAGCCTTGAAATGAGAACACCACCACTACGTAGGTTATAACCAACACGTATAGACATAGGCGCCGGAAGTGGGGGGGGGGGGGGGGGGGCAGGGGGGGCGGCCGCCCCCCCAATCCAAAAAGTGGGGGGGGGGGCAAAACGCATTTTTGCCCCCCCAAAAAGCCCCCCCCCAAAAAAAAAAAAAAAAAATACATAAATAAATAAACAAATAAATAAAAATAGATAAAATAAGATAGATATGTATATAAATGAATAAACGCGAAAAAAACATAGCTACAAACGGCAGTTTTTGGACTGTAAAATGTCAAAATTTCCAAGCTCGCTCGCATTCAATCGCTATGCCATTCTCCTAATGTTGCTGCCAGTAATTGCCAGCAGTTGCGCCTGGGCCGCCCCCCTTAATTTCCAAAGCTAAAAATATATATATATATATATATATATATATATATATATATATATATATTTATAGCCACAAACGGCAGTTTGGGGAATGTAAAATGTCAAAATTAATCGTCAAATTTATTCGTTATGCCATTTTCCTAACGTTGCAGCAAGTAATTGCCAGCAGTTGAGCCCGGTGCGCCTCCCCCTTAATTTCCTTAATTTCCAACGGCAGTTTTTGGACTGTAGAATGTCAAAATTTTCAAGCTCGCTCGCTTCGCTTGCTCGCATTGAATCATTATGCCATTCTCCTAATGTTGCAGCCAGTAATTGCCAGCAGTTGCGCCCGATGCGCCCCCATTAATTTCCAAAGCGAAAGATAATTAAATAGCTACAAACGCCAGTTTCGGGGCTGTAGAATGTCAAAATTTTCAAGCTCGCTCGCTCGAATTGAATGGTTATGCCATTCTCCTAATGTTGCTGCCAGTAATTGCCAGCAGTTGCGCCCGATGCGCCCCCATTAATTTCCAAAGCGAAAGATATAGCTACAAACGCCAGTTTGGGGACTGTAGAATGTCAAAATTTTCAAGCTCGCTCGCTTCGCTCGCTCGCATTGAATGGTTATGCCATTCTCCTAATGTTGCTGCCAGTAATTGCCAGCAGTTGCGCCCGATGCGCCCCCATTAATTTCCAAAGCGAAAGATATAGCTACAAACGGCAGTTTTGGGACTGTAAAATGTCAAAATTTTCAAGCTCTCTCGCTCCGCTCGCTCGCATTTTATTGTTATGCAATTCTCCTGATGTTGCTGACAGTATATAATTTGTCGTTTCACACCGTCATTCCATAATCCATGTAAGTAAAACTTACAATGCTGCTCAATGACTGCGTTGTTGAATGTGTCACATTCCGTAATGTATTGTAGTCCCATTATTGCGCACGCACACACGCACATGACATGCATACACACCGTCAAAATTACTTTTCCACAAGGTGCCCACCCCAATGTTTCGACCCATCGTACGCCACTTTACTTATATATATATATATACACACACACATATATGTGTGTATATAATGTGTGTGCGTGTGTGTGTGTATGTGTATATTGTGTAACATATGTATGGTCTATCGTGAGCCCCCTCCAGTGTTTGCCCCCCCAATCCAAAACTGCTTCCGGCGCGCCTGCGTATAGACTATACAGTCTGATGATCTCAAAATGTGAGAGGTAAGATATTAGAAGTAATAATCTATGTCTGACGACTCCACAGTGCTAAAACATTTTAATAGACACCCAAGACAGCACAGATGAAAATCTCAAGTAAGTGGCAGTGACATTACTGCACTATTCATCTGCAGCACTTTCACCCAACACTTTTGTCTCAGCAGTCTGTCAGTTGCGTCTGATCAGTTTTGACGTCTGTCATAATCATCATTGCTTCCGCCAATTTTACCTAAACATAATTATTCGTCTGATATTTCTACCTCTGACAATCTTACATCAATTTCATTAGGTCGACGTTTGCAGCAGGTAGCCAAGCATTTGGGAATGGTACACTAAATATTACTGGAACTAAACGTTATGCATATTTGAAAATTTAGGAAAATACACATGATTGAAATTCTTTCTTGCTGTAACATACCGCCACAAAAGATCAAATAAATGAATAAAAACTGCAAGATAATATCTGACTTCTGATTGGCACCAGGAAGCAAGAAGCGGGAGAGAGCAACTTTCCCTTGAGAGTAAAACTTCCTCATTGTGGAACATACATGTGGTCAGCCCAATTTATGAAAACCGCTGCTACCCAATTTATGAAAACCGCTGTTTCCACTCGCAGTTTCGCGGACACGAATACCGACATACCACATTCTTTTCAGATTTAAGATGATAGTGATAGTGATGACAATATAAATGACGAGAACGTAAAAAATATTGTCATCAGGGATACTTTGTATCATGTCAGCCACCACTATATCCATTGCTGTTACTGCTACCATCTTATTGCAACAATCACCACCAAATCTCACCATATTTAATTCTACCATCGCTATTCCACCAATACTCCGTGCTATACGTACAGTTTGTTATTACGAAGGTTCTGTGGTTCACAATTGGAAAGAGGTTCTTTGATCCGCAAAGAATTTCTATAGTCAAGAAATTTAAAAAGAGGATCGTTATTGTGAAAATGAAAAATGGTGTACGTTATTTCAACAATTAATCCGAAAGTGAAATAGGGTTCCCTATACTGTAAAAATGTTATACATTCATTCAGGCGAAAAATACTTATTTGCAATATCATTAAATTCAGAGCCGTAAGAAACAACTTATAAAATTTGAATGAAGGGAAGGATCGAGAGAGAATGTTAATTCTGATTCTATTTACACTATTCCCGCTTCTCTTGTTCATTCCATCAGGATGGACCATGCATAACCTAAACGTAATTCTAAGTGGTCATTCAAAAGCAGTAGTATCAAATTATCTCTTTAAAGAATACGATATTTCTATGCAATTTCAATCAATCAATACTACCACCATGATTACGCACTGCCATTCCGTGCCTTTATTTCCCGACTAAAATCGCAGTTTATTAAACAGATGGTATGAGGTATTTGCAACGGAAGTCTTGAGTAATGACTACCGTGGATCGAAAAGATTATCAAGGAATCTCTCACATCGATTATAACTTTACCTTCTTCCCCATCTTGGCGTATTGGTTTGGCATCCCCGTCCCACTGGAGACTCTGGCAGACGGCACAATCATTTATAGATCTGCTGAAATTTCGAGCGCTCGCTCTTTCTCTCAAGAGGTTGTCTTCCCCTTGCGATCGCGTTCCAGCAGTTTCGTCATTGGACTCCCCGATCGAGCTTATATCGACCATCTCGAATTCACAATGCCCCTGAGTGGACAAGATTCGTCGGCCCAGCGATTCCTGCCTTTGCTGGTGGGAAATTGTGCCTCGCTCGCCTCCTCCCAACGGCGTATTCTCCTCCTCCATCAGACTGTTGTCGTCAGCGCACAGTCCTCCCTGTCCTTCAGCCAGCGACGCAGACTTGTCGTCAGATACGTTACTGGGAGCACCGCTGATTTGCATGTTGTGCAAGATCAGCACATCAGGATTATCAGGTTCTAGAACTCGCTGCTGATGACGCCACATGGTGCTGTCTTCATTCTCCTGCGATGAAGACGTATCTTCCTTTTCTGTCATCAAACACGAGTAGCAGCGAGTTTTTCGGTTGGTAATCTTACCTCTGTAGATCCCGAGCAGTTGGAAACTGTGCTTGATAAGAATGAGACGTTTGCCAGCCATTGCATCCACTTGATCTGATTCTAAGTTATTCACTGTGGAGAGAACATCAATTATCGAACAGCGTCGAGCTACCGAGCCAAAGCGTAGTGAGACTGTGAGACTCTTTCTAGATTGTACTTGCAAGCCTATCAGTGTTCACATTAAGATGATTCGAAACCTTGCACTTGAGCACATCTTTGTAAACTGACGGCTGAAATTCCAAAAGAGGAACCAAGCATAATATATATAAACTAGAGAAACACTCTTAGAGCGGAAACCTCCGCAAAGCAGCTCCCCCAATCACTTCCACCACTGATCTTATTCCTCCACAGACAGTGGCGTAACTACGGGGGGGGGGGGGGGGGGGCATGGGGGGGCACGTGCCCCCCCAATCCGCTGGTAAAAAAAAAAAGGAAAAAAAGAAGAAAAAAAGAAAAAAAACCCCTACCAAAATGGTAATTCAAGGGTTAGTAAACTGCTTTTGAAATCGACATGAAAGGATGATCAAGAAAAAAGATATTTTTCTAAGATTTCTTTTAACCATATAATTAAAGAGGTATTATAGTGAAACATTGTTCAAAAAGACCGGAGACGACAAAAGATTGTGATTCAGTGTGATTCCTGGTTGGCATTTTGAATACAAGCAGGATGTGCGCAGTGTACTCAGAACATCGGAATGGCAAAAAGAGTCGCTGCAATGTTGCGCAATGTGATGTTTGATAGGTTGTACACATTTGTTATCAAAGCTTGATCATTGATTTTGCAGTGTTGCTTTACATACTAGTCTATATTAAAATGCCTTGCATTGCCAATAATAAGACTTGACCTTGGCTATTTCCTAACTTTTCCATCTATATGAAACACACACACTCACAAACACAAACAAATTAGGGGATGCTCTATATAAAGTGCAGATTTTGGACATCCTTCTCCCGCTTGGTCACTTCGACGCCCCCTCGCTGGTCATACCTCCCCCAATCATAAACATAAACCGATACCCTTGACTACCAGTGGCGGATCCAGGGGGCGCACCGGGCGCCCCCTCCCTCCAAAGCGAAAAAATATATATGTAGCTACAAACGACAGTTTTTGGACTGTAAAATGTCAAAATTTTCAAGCTCGCTCGCTTCGCTCGCTCGCATTTAATCGTTATGCAATTCTCCTGATGCTGCTGTCAGTAATTGCCAGCAGTTTGCGCCCGGTGCGTCTCCTCCCCTTAATTTCCAAAGCGAAAAAAATATAGCTACAAACGGCAGTTTTGGGACTGTAAATTGTCAAAATTTTCAAGCTCGCTCGCTTCGCTCGCTCGCATTTAATCGTTATGCAATTCTCCTGATGTTGCTGTCAGTAATTGCCAGCAGTTGTGCCCGGTGCGCCCAGGCCCTCTCCTTAATTTCCAAAGTGACAAAATATAGCTAAAAACGGCAGTTTTGGGATTGTAAAATGTCAAAATTTTCAAGCTCGCTCGCTTCGCTCGCTCGCATTTAATCGCTATGCAATTCTCCTGATGTTGCTGTCAGTAACTGACAGCAGTTGCGCCCGGTGCGCCCCCTCCCCTTCATTTCCAAAGCGAAAAATATAGCTAAAAACGGCAGTTTTGGGACTATAAAATGTCAAAATTTTCAAGCTCACTCGCATTTAATCGTTATGCAATTCTCCTGATGTTGCTGTCAGTAATTGCCAGCAATTGCGCCCGGTGCGCCCCCTCTCCTTAATTTCCAAATCGAAAAAAAAAAAAAAAAATAGCTACAAACGGCAGTTTGGGGACTGTAAAATGTCAAATTTTTCAAGCTCGCTCGCTTCGCTCGCTCGCTCGCATTTAATCGCTATGCAATTCTCTTGATGTTGCTCTCAGTAATTGCCAGCAGTTGCGCCCGATGCGCCCCCTCCCCTTAATTTCCAAAGCGAAAAAATATACCTAAAAACGGCAGTTTTGGGAACATAAAATGTCAAAATTTTCAAGCTCGCTCGCTTCGCTCGCTCGCATTTAACCGTCATATGCCATTCTCCTGATATTACTGCCAGTAATTGCCAGCAGTTGCACCCGGTGCGCCCCCCCCCTGAATTTCCAAAGCGAAAAAATATAGCTACAAACGGCAGTTTGGGGACTGTAAAATGTCAAAATTTTCAAGCTCGCTCGCTTCGCTCACTCGCATTTAATCGTTATGCCATTCTCGTGATGTTACTGCCAGCAACTGCCAGCAGTTGCGCCCAGTGCAACCCCCTTAATTTCCAAAGCAAATATATATATATATATATATATATATATATGTATATATATATATACATACATAATTATTATATATATAGCTACAAACGGCAGTTTGGGGACTGTAAAATGTCAAAATTTTCAAGCTCGCTCGCTCCGCTCGCTCGCATTTAATTGTTACGTTATGCAATTCTGATGTTGCTGCCATGAGGTGCCCCCCCCCAATGTCTTGACCCACGGTACGCCACTGTCCACAGAGATAAGTGATTTCCACCATGCGTATATCAGCATGCTGAAAACCACCCGATTTCCCAATATATAGAAGCATTTTGTTAAGTCATCAACTGCCAGCTTCGCGGCGCGCCTCGCCTTAGAAGTGAAAGTGTGAAAATTGCTCCTATTATAGGCCAGATTGGTGATGAATTTCATTTTTGTTTCAATGTCCACTTTTTCATAATTCTCGTAAACAAGCGCTGAAGAAATATTCCTGGAAACACCCAAACGTACTTAAAATGGATTCACTCTTTAATGATACTTGAGACATTGGCGAAGAAATTGTTCAATATTTCGATAAGTGATAAGTGATGTAGAGCCTATATCAAAACAGTATCATGAATACAGCCTAATGACTTATTTTCGTGTGTACGTTCTTAAAGATTATTTAGTTGGTAGATTTATGGCATTAGAATATTTCAATGTTTCAATGTTTCAGTGCTCGTTTCAGTGCCTGTAACGTTTCTGTACATATGTCTGTGTTTGATCATGGTTATTATGTTGCATTTGAACTCGCATACAACAATGAGTCAATAAACTTTCAAACTTTCAAAAGCAGAAACTAGACCACACACTTTATGTAGTGCTCGTATGAAAACCTCAAAAAAAAAAAATGCGCAGGATGAACTCTAAAATTCATAGGCCGTACCTGCCAAAATATCGAAAATCCTTTAA
Organism: Diadema setosum; assembly: GCF_964275005.1. NCBI lineage: Eukaryota > Metazoa > Echinodermata > Echinoidea > Diadematoida > Diadematidae > Diadema > Diadema setosum. The sequence continues at coordinate 15,105,233 of NC_092700.1, forward strand.
AATATCCACAAAAATTGCCGGATCGATACAATTAGTGTGTCACTTGTGTATTTTTCAATCTTTCCTGTGGAAGATTCATAAAAATCTGTTCATGACTTTTTTAGTTATTTTGCACAAGGACAAACAAACAAACAAACAAACAAACGCCGAATAAAGTATAACCTCCTCCCTTGGCGGAAGTAATGAATAGATAAACAGAATAAAGCGCTGGTACTGGCCAGATTTCGCGTCCAAATCTCATCTTGGGCAAAGCTCAAAAACACGTGATCAGATTTGCAAATATCATCATGATTACCTTGTTATCATTGTGTGGAAAAATGGTATTAGTAATGATGAAACAGATTTTAATTTCTTATACTTGGTTGAAAGCGTACACGCAACCAGGCATTCATTTTGCCTGACTCAGGTCATTAGCGAAGTACAGTGACCGATCATTAGCACCAGTGGCGTATCTAGGGAAAACGGCGCCCGGGGCAAGCGCGAAAATTGCTCCCCTAATTTCTGAAAAAGTGTTCAACCCCAACTCCATCCCGGCAGGGACTTTAAACAAAGTCCACATGATATGCTTTTTCAAGCACTTAAAAGGGGTCTTTTTGAGGGTGATTTAAATGTAATGTATTTTGATGAATTTTGGCGAGCGAGCGTAGCGAGCGAGCCGAAAATTTTTGTATTTCAGCTTACAAGACATGGAATTCTTCTCATTTTTTGCCTATCAAATCTTACTTTTTTTTTTTTCTGGAAAGAGAAATACAGTAACTCGTCTTCAAGCTTGTAAAATGTATTATGGATTTGCATGCATTATAATCAAGATAGTGACTGCCTGATAGATAACGATTTATACCAACAAACTGAGGACTTGAAAAAAAAATACTGTAACAGTAGCGCGAGTGAGCCGAAATTATATTTCCGCATCATCATCACGTTTTGTTCGTATTTTTTTCTTCTTTTTTTTTTTGGATAAACTTTGGCGAGCGAGCGCAGCGAGCGAGCCGAAATTGTTTGTATTTCAGCTTACAAAACATTTCTTATCATTTTTTGCTTATTAAATCTTATAATTCTAATCAAGATATAGTGACGTCCTTATAGATAACAATACTCTAAATTAGTACGAGCGAGTGAGCCGAAATTTGTATATTTCCGCGTCATCATCACGTTTTGTTCTTATCTTTTGTTCTTTTTTTTTGGATAAATTTTGGCGAGCGAGCCGAAATTGTTTGTATTTCAGATTACAAAACATGGAACTCATATCATTTTTTGCTTATTAAATCTTACAATTCTAATCAAGATATAGTGACGACCTTATAGATAACAATACTCTAAATTAGTACGAGAAAGTGAGCCGAAATTCGTGTATTTCCGCGTCATCATTACGTTTTGTTCTTATCTTGTTTGATTTTATTTGCGCCCCCCCCCCCAGTTCGAAGCCGTTGGCGTCCTCTTTTGATCCAATCGGCGATCGCTTCAGAACGAATGAAATTGCAGCCACTGCTCCGTGTAACATTTTTCCTGCTGAGTATAAAATAACATGTGTGAACACAAAAGACATTGTAATTTGTCCGCGTCATCGTCACGTTTTGTTCTAATCTTTTTTCTTTCTTTTTTTTTTTGGATAAATTTTGGCAAGCGACCGCACCGAGCGAGCCGAAATTGATTGTATTTCAGCTTACAAAACATGGAATTCTTGTCACTTTTTTTGCTTATTAAATCTTACAATTCTAATCAAGATATAGTGACGACCTTATAGATAACAATACTCTAAATTAGTACGAGAAAGTGAGCCGAAATTTGTGTATTTCCGCGTCATCATTACGTTTTGTTCTTATCTTGTTTGATTTTATTTGCGCCCCCCCCCCCGTTCGAAGCCGTTGGCGTCCTCTTTTGATCCAATCGGCGATCGCTTCAGAACGAATGAAATTGCAGCCACTGCTCCGTGTAACATTTTTCCTGCTGAGTATAAAATAACATGTGTGAACACAAAAGACGTTGTCATTTTGTCCGCGTCATCGTCACGTTTTGTTCTAATCTTTTTTCTTTCTTTTTTTTTTGGATAAATTTTGGCAAGCGACCGCAGCGAGCGAGCCGAAATTGTTTGTATTTCAGCTTACAAAACATGGAATTCTTGTCATTTTTTTGCTTATTAAATCTTACAATTCTAATCAAGATATAGTTACGGCCTTATAGATAACGATTTATACCAACAAACTGAGGACTTGAAAAAAAATATTATAATTTAGTAAGAGCGAGTGAGCAGAAATTTGAATATTTCCGCGTCATCATTACGTTTTGTTCTTAACTTGTTTGATATTTTTGTGCGCCCCCCCCCCCTATGTTCGAAGACGTTGGCGCCTTCTATTGATCCAATTGGCCATCGCTTCAGAAGGAAATAAATTGCAGCCGCTGCTCTGTGAAACACTTTGCCTGCTAAATATAAAATGACATGTGTGAACACAATAGACATTGTCATTTTGTCCGCGTCATCATCATGTTTTGTTCTTGTCTTGTTTGATTTGGTTTTCTGCCCCGCCCCCACCATTCTCCTCCTCCCCCCCCCCCCTTTTCCGGGAGAGTTTTTTTTTTTCTTCTTCTTCTTCTTCTTCTTCTTCTTTTCTTTTTTTTTTTCTTCATCTTCGTTTTTTTTTCTGTTTTTTTTTCTTCTTCTTCGTTTTTTTTTTCTCGATTTTTGCGCCCCCAAGGAGTGGCGCCCGGGGCACGTGCCCCCTTGCCCCCCCCCCCCCCCCAGATACGCCACTGATTAGCACTTTCATGTGCTTTCCGCTAGGCGTACGTAAACGGGCATCGCTTTGTTTACTCGCTGACGTTGTAATTGGCGCGAAGCAGAAATGTATGAAAGGGCAAGGATCTGCTTTATGATTTCTGAGGAATATAATACACGTCATTTTCGGACAGTTTAGTAGGCTTATAATTACCCATACTCGGTACCTTTGACAGTGTTTGAAACAGTCAAAACGGTCTCCGCTATCACAATATTACATCACCTCGGGAGTGTTGGACTGTTCCAAAGATAGGCCTAAACCTCGTGTAGGTAATTCTTACTAGTGCCCTCGCTAGTGTGTTTTATCTGTATAATTTGTACATTTTAGGATACACCCCGGATTTAAGGAACACTGGAATGGGTACTATAGTAACCCTTAAACTTGTTGCATGAAGTTGTGTAGATTTTGTTCTGGGAATCACAGATTGCCTATATTGTATATATATATATATATATATATATATATATATATATATATATATTTAAAGTTTGCAAACATCGATGGAGAGAATAGTTTGTGTAATCTTTGTTATTTACATTATGAAGGTGATTGAATTCAATATTTATTTGTGTGTTTGTCATCTATCAAACATGCATTAAACTCACACACTGACACCGTTCCTAACTAACTAGGTAAAATATTGGAAAATAATGTTTTACTTTAGATTTGGGTTTTTTTTTTCTCAAAAGATGAATATGATTTTTTTCTTTGTAATATTATAATCGAAAACACTGGTTGCTCACCAAGTAAAGACTAATCATCTACCATTTTCCAAGTTGTTGCCGTCATTCTGCCTTTGACGAAGATTCTACCAGGATCGAAAGCTCAGGTCTCTTTTATGACTCCATATTAAAAAAGTGATGTATAACAAATACTGCTACAGCTTTTATTCTATTTTTTTCCTACAGCGTCTCAGTGCACGTGCCTATACATTATATTCCGGTATGTTGCCGAGACCCAAGCGAAAATCAGTAACTAATCGGAGGCCAATTTCTACTGTTCTAGTGATCTTCAACAAGTCGCCAGCCATTTGCCGATCAGTTACCGACCATTTGCAAACCTCTCTGTGAGCAGTCGCTTATTCATTATCATTGTGTTGTTATTGTTGTTTGCAAAAACTTTCGTAAACCACTTTCCAGCTAGTCGTTAAAATTAATGGTTTGCGAATGGCCGGCAACCAGTCGGCAACTGGTCTGTCAGCATTGATTGGTTATTGGTGGTCGCCAGAAACTTTTGTTTGCTGGATGTCCTAATTGGGTGATGTTTGTTATGCCCAAGGTTTACTCCGAAATGTAATATGGTAATAACACGCAAAGTCCGGATATCTACATGTTCATAATGCTACAGTCGCACGCAGCCGAATTTCGAACCGGGTCCATAAGGAATTAAAACCGTATCGACCCGGTTAGAGCCGTTGACACCCGCATTGACCCGCATCGCAACCCGTTTCTGTTGGATTCCGGGGGCTACGATACGGCGGTGAAAATTTTTTGGTCATGTTCAAATTTTTTTCACGGATTTCAATTCCGTATCAATATCCCGGTTCGAACCGCTTGACTCGCATCGACCCGCTGCAACCTGCAGTGTAAAACCGTATGGACCCTTGCCGTATACCGCATTGCCTTCATGCAACGGATGATGACAAGGTTTACATCCGGGTCGGTTCGGATCGAAGCGGGTTGACACGGGTTGAACCGGGTCGATACGGTTTTGATTCCTTATGGACCCGGTTCGAAATCCGGCCGTGTGTGTGACTGTAGCATAAATTACCCTCCATTTCGTGACTACTAATCTGGCTCATTTTCACCCGGATCAAATCCGTTTTGTGACCCAGCCGTGTGTGACTGTACCATTAATGCTGATATGAAGTAGGCTTCTTTAATCCGAACAATGTGGCGTTATTCCAAACGTTCGTTATTCCACAGAATGTTAGTCCGAAAAATTGATATAACCCTGCTGGAAAGAACTTAGCGTCTCACAGTGTGTTCACCATATGTTCACAGTCGACTATGTGAAAACGCTCGATTTCACACTGTGGTATGTATGGTTTATTTTTCACAGAGAGTTCACATAGCATTGTTATGTTCACACTATGAAGTAGACCTAATGATTCACAATGCGTTCACATTGTTGCAGGGCCGGCGCAGTGTTTTCAAAAGTGTGGGGGCCCACTTCCGGGTTTCATGAGCTAACAAGCAAGCAAAAAAACAAAAAAAAAACAAAAAAAAAACACAAAAAAAAACAAAAAACAAAAAACAAAAAACAAACAAACAAAAAAAAAATCACAGAAAAAAAGGTCCTCAGCTCATCCCTCCCCGTCCTTGACAAGCAAAAAAAAAAAAAAAAAAAAAAAAAAAAGGCCTCAGCTCATTCTCTCCCCTCCCATTTCCGGGTGTTATAAAAAAAAAAAAAAAAAGGTCTTCAGAGAAAACACATAACCTTACCGCCGCCATACTTCAAGATCTCTATCTATTTCTATTTTAGTGCCACTTACGTACTTCCGTGTTGAAAAAAGTGTGGGGACCCAAAGTGATGACACCTAATATGTATTCCTTTGTATGGTGCACAAAAAGTGTGGGGGCCCGAGCCCCCACGGCCCCCACGGCTGCGCCGGGCCTGTGTTGAAACGCTCGAATTTAACAGTGACGAGATTTCACAATGTGGTAACACTTTATTTCACATTGTGTTTCACACTGTTGGACACTGTTCTTTCCAGCGGGGAAGGTTCTTTATTGATAAAGTTCGATAGTCTGACCCCCCCCCCCCCCAAAAAAAAAAAAAAAGTTTTCTAATAACGAACTTTATTCAATATTCGGGTTAACGAACCTTCGCAATAACGAACGAAGATTTGGAATGACAAATCTTTTTGAATAACGGACATTGGAAAAACAGACTAACCGTTTTAATGATATCGTTTCTACTAGTCAAATAGGTTTTGATGGAGTCTGTTCTGTATGGTTTCTACTGGTCTTGTTAGTGTCTATATAGGTTTTTACGAAATTATTTGTAATGGTGTCTAATGGACCATCTACGCTTAACAGTAGTGCTGTTGGTCCATCAAACTCCAAGAGAAACCATTAGGCATACTAGAAATCTCTGACGCTCTTCTAACAGTCTTTAATGGAATTCCGACCAAGATATATTTTGAAACGTGATCGAATTCAGACATTGTAGCGTCCCTTAGTTTTGACAACTGGATCTACTTTATATTTCCATTACGGTAATCATGCTAATCACGTGCATGTCTAATCTTCAGAACGAATTCTTAGCAATATCGTTAGCAAATTGCTGTAGTGACCCAAATCGAGATAGTCATGATAGTGGAGGAAAAACGCGACAGACTCTTGACATTTAGAGCTACGCTATTAAGCGTCGCTTATTTTGCTTGAAATAATTTATGTTCAGTTTTACACGATTCCAAAGTTTGTTGTACTTTACATACTAAACATGGTACTTTTCGCATTTCACATCCATTCACATCTTCTCGCTCCTTCATGATGTGAACTAGAAAACCATGAGGGAGCATATGTGTACTCTCACGAGAGCCTTCCATCTACGTTTCGCAATTTTTGAACAGTATATCTTGACATGTTACATGTATTTCAAAAGGTAATATTTTGGTCACTTAAACGTATTTCTGACATTTTCAGATGCACATTTGTGGATACGCTGGCTATATAATATTCACTTTAGGGTATGCAAAGAAAAATATATTAAATACAATTTGTTTTTCTTTTCTTTCTTTTTCTTTTCAATTTCTTTCCATGTCAGGTTTGTTAGTGGACTATTTACGAGGAGTGCACATGAACACTGATGAATGACTGAAACTATCCGTAACAAATGATGATATAACACTGAGAATGATAAATTACTACCATTCACTACATGGCAATAACAACGACAAAGGTAACAGTTAGAATACTTGCTCTTTCTTTTTGTTACATAATATACGGGTAGTTCACCATTGCCAGATTGCTCTATTATGCCTGATATCTTATTTGCGATTGGAGGAGTCTTTTGTCCCAAGTATATTTTCATAAAATCTGATCAATTGCCGATAACGACAGGAAAGTCACATGCAGTCATACTGTAACGAAATTTTGGTATGGAGAGGGCGATTGGTATACTGAGGGTACTTAGTTTCCGTTCCTCGATTACTCTCCTCAAAATCCGTTATGTGGTTGGTAAGCGTGCCTACTGGTAGCCAGTGTACTGGAAATCATGTAATTAATTGTAAGCTATTGCGGAACAAGAAATACTAGAGTCACAAGTCACAAAGACCACAGGAGGCATCATATGGAGTTTGTCCAATTTATTTGTGAAGAAAGTTATGTCCACCGCGAAAATTACAACGAAAAACTTATGATCTACATGCTGAAACTCCTAAACGAACAAGCTCCTCAACTTGGCATAAACAAGTCTATTTATACTTAGGTTGCCTATTAGCGGCCGTGAGAGTGGCCTTCCTGTGAGAAAGCAATTTGACCTTACGGACAGCTGTCGCCGTCCATCACTACGAGGACGAGGGCGTGTCCTTACGCGTCCCTGTCCTCACGCGACCCTGTCCTTAGCGGGGTCGCATGCGGACGCGTCCTCTCGTTACGTAATAGGGAGCTTTAGATTTTAGACGCGCGGACGTTCAAAGAGAAAAAACATGATCTGAGCGTGCGCAGTAACGCGGATCAAGTTACTGCGCACGCTCAGATCATGTTTTTTTTCTCTCTTTGAACGTCCGCGCGTCCAAAATCTAAAGCTCCCTAATACCGAGATCGCATGCGGCATCCTTGCTTTTTACGACACGAGGCCACTGCTCGAGGACGCGCAAGGTGCAGGGTCAGAGAAATCACGAGGGAAGGTGAGATGAAAGTGCAAGCAAGCAGAAATGAAAATATAGCGTGGGGGAGAAATAATAGTCAGCAGAAAACGAGAAGGAGGGCTACAGACAGTTGAGACAAGTAAAATTTACGAGAGGACATTTCGAGGAGAAAGTAGCAAGGATCGTACGAGGACAGAGGCCGATCGTCGAGCAAGGACGAAAAGAACAAGGATAGAGGGAGGACGAGAAGCATGGAGCTACTAACAGAGAGATCTCTGTTAGTAGCTCCATGCGAGAAGCAAGGCCTGATATAGAACTCAATTTACTTTCAATATTAATTTAAATGTAATTCTATACAACAATACATAAAAATAAATGAATATATATGGAATACACAGAACATACGGTGTAAATGCTATATCATGAATTATGTCTCAACAGAATTCGTAACAATATAAACTAAGTGTTTGCAACAAAAGCGGGTGAAGCTACTCAGACTAAAAAAAACAACAACAAAAAACAAAAAACCAAAAACCAAAAAACCCCGCAACTACAGCGATGCCAATCTCATATACAATATAATATCACAAACAGTGCGTGGCCCACGTGAAGGAACCTAAAAGAATAAAAATATTAAAGACTGTGATTAGCACACAAAACCAAACAACATAGCAACCAATGAAAAATGATTTCTAAATGCTTTTTGAAGTTAAAAAGTGTCTTTAGTGTATCATCAAACATATGTAAAATGATCAAATAACTTACAACACTTTGAAGAGTGTAGCCAACCTAGGAAATTATAAGACAAGTGTACTTGAATCCACAGTTATCAATGACTCTTGTTTTGACCTTGTATAACATATCCACAGCAGTGTTTAAATAAACTGTCAATACACTCAAGTTAGCATGGTTAAAACGTGTCATACCCCCATGATGACTAATACTGACCTTTGTCATGACCTTTGATGAAAAAAAAAAAAACCAAAAACGTAAAGCAAGACAAACTGGGTACATTATTCGACTACAAAGTAAACTGCAAAGCTAACAAGTCCAGAAAATTTATTTCAGAGTAACCACATCAAGGCTGTAAGACCTGTAATACGCCCTGTGCTAACAATCAGGAGCTCAGAATGTCGATGCTGTATACTTCAAGAACTTTATGGTATGGAAGTATAGTGATACGTAGCTCTTCTCTTTTCGTTCACATTTCGATAAACTTTAAAGCTAGACGCCTGTATAAACGATACATTATTAATACGTATAATTCCTCTGAAGCCCTCATCATCTCTCTCTTTGTATCTAATGGCCATACATAATATATGATTAATTAAGAGTAATACTCAAAGACAAATATGAATTATGAAAACCAAAAGGGAGCATAATAATACACAACAGCAATCGTTATGACGATGATCGCTAATTACCTCGATATCATGACAATAAACAGTAAAGTAAAGGGACACTAGACACAGAAAGCAAATTTACAAAGCCATCATTGATACAAAATGTCATTAGCCGTATAGTGAGTAGAATCATTTGAGAGGCAGAAACCATTTAGATCTGAGATGAATAAAATGAAATGATTAGAGAAGAGGAAATCAGATTGGTGGAAAAACACTGCAGACCTGAATGAGGAGAAAGAACATGAGAAAATCAGGAAGAGGCGGAGAGGGAAATAATTTGACATCAGCGATCAATAATCAATGGAGTTTTTATTTAACTGGAAAAACACCATGGTAAGAATAAAGCTCTTTTCGTAATGAAATTCGAGCTTATTGATCTTTGAATAATTGAATTGAATTGAATTGAATTGATCTCCTGGGCTATAAATGCTTCGCGCCTATAAGTCTAAACTTGTGTGCACTGTACCATATGAGGGATATACAATGCCTGCTCAGGATTCTAAATATGAGGTCTATGTATGCAATCCAATCCAGTGCGTTCATTAGTGAAGAAAACTGGGTTGTCCAAAATGCCCCTTTTGATTCATTGTAAACCCACATGGCAATGCATAGGTTATTATCATGGCAGGCACTCTATGCAGAAGGTTACGGACAGCTTTGGTCAAAGTTAGGGTTAGGGTTAGGGTTAGAATTAGGGTTAGGGTTAGGGTCAGGGTTCGCCTAGGATTAGGGTTAGGTTTTAGGGTCAGGATCAGAGTCAGGGTTAGGGTTAGGGTAAGGGATAGGGTTAGGGTTAGGGTAAGTGCCACCCTTATGGAAAGAACACAGTTTTACCACACCATGTAACACAGTGTGCAACACAGCGTGCAACACAATGTGTAACAGTGTCGAACACATGTGTCGAACACATGTGTTTAATATGTGATTTTGGGACGTGTGGTAACACTGTGTATTTACCACAGTGTGAAACACAGCGTCAGCACACTGTGCAACACATGGTCCAAAACACATATTAAAAACACTGTGAATCAAACCACAGTCTCACACACTATGACCATAGGGTTATAACCACATAGTCCATTACACTGTGGTAGTCACCACATAATCCACCACACTATGGTATTCACCACATAGTCTACCACACTGTGGCAATCACCACATAGTCCACAACACTATGGTATTCACCACATAGTCTACCACACTGTGGCAGTCACCACATAGTCCACCACAGTACAATGTGGTAGTCACCACATAGTCATCACATGTATCTAATACAACATAGTCATCAAATGTATCAATATTTGTAATGCATGAAGGCACGGTTACTGACTAGATAACACTGTTATTGAATATGAAATTACCTTTTCATAACAAAATTTATGACATTGGTATAACATAACATTATTAGACAATAGTTCACAAGAAATCCCATCACAAATACTTCGAATTTAGAAGTATCTTATGAATTTTCTCAAATTTAGGTTGCTTTTTATAAATATTCATGAGCTATGCAAAGTCTGTACCACAGGAATACCACAGGAATACCACAGGAATACCACAGTGTTACCACAGGAATACCACAGTGTCACCACAGGAATGCCACAGTGTCATCACAGGAATACCACAGGAATACCACAGGAATACCGCATGAAGTATCACATTCTGTACCTCAGCACTCCCACTTGAGAGTAACAACATTATGGACACAGGAGTACACATATTTCAATAATGATACCACACTGTGTGTTTAGTATGCCAAGTATGTGGAGATGACGCAGGTGAATGATCTGAAACCCACAAAGTGACAACACCGAGCACAGGGTTTACACATAGTTCAATATATACCACACTGTGGTAAGTCTGTGTGGATTATGTGGTAAATGAATGATCTGAAATTCCACAGTGTGACAACACTATCAACACAGGGTTTACACATAGTTAAAAATATGCCACACTGTGTCAAACAGGAATCACAGTGTGTTCAGTATGTGATCTATCTGGGGATTATGTGGTAAAACACTTAAACTGAAATACCAGACTGTGGTAGCATTATGAACACAGGGTTTACACATAGTTCGGTACCACACTGTGGTATTTGTGTGTCACTCTGTGTTCAGGATGCCAGTAATGTGGTACACTATGTGATCTCAAATCTCACACCGTGACAACGCTGTGACCACATGGTTAGCACATTGTTTACACATAGTCAACTATGTGAACACACTGTCGTAACACTATACCACACTGTGGTATATGTGTGCCACTCTGTGTTCGGTATGCCAATTATGTGGTACACTATGTGATCTCAAATACCACACTGTAACAACACTGTGACCACAATATCCATGGTTAACACATTGTTTACACATAGTCAACTATGTGAACACACTGTGGTAACACTGTGTTTGTTCCATAAGGGTAGGGTTAGGGTTAGTATAGGACCATGAAATAATATCCAATTTAACACACTCATGTTTTTTGTTTTTTTTCGATTCTTGCAGGGCTCAATACAGAAAAATTTCGCTTTCAGTTCATTCATGTGCGACCCAAGAAAATACCACAAAGACATGGCTTTTTACCAATGCTATAGTATAGCAAGTTTTTGACGTTTCTTGCATTACAAAGCTAAACATTCTTATTTATGCTTATATGAATATTCAGGCTCACAGGGAATTATAAAAAAACCCCCAATATTTCCTCTTTCTGACAAGGCCTCTAATAGCCCGAAACAGGTACTAGGATTACCTCACTGTAGGAAGTTTTGTATTTTTTTTTTTGGTTGGGGGGGGGGGGATCTCCGACGTAGATATTAACTTCTGTGTCATATTTGTCGCATAAAATGACCCTCGCGGGTCATCCTTGAGCTAGTCCATGAAGGAGGTATTTATGTTATAGGTGACATCGGAGTGAGCTTCGAGGAAGAAGGATCAACGACATTGTGATAGTTCCAGTTCTGCCATCCAATCTGAACACCGAGATAAAGAGAGCTCAGCGTGAGAAAACTCTTAAAGTCGACAGACTTCCGAAAATCTTCATAGCTCAGCGTGTCCACGTGACGTAGAATTCCATCCCAGAAGAACTCGTTGTCCTGGCGACGATGTCTTGACAACGCACGTCGGAACTCCTCCCAAATGTAGCTTAGGTCTGTGAAACTGTGCAGCGCCACCACAGGGAGAAACAAGACCTGACATTTTTCGGAAATAATCAAGAGATCCACAACGATTACTTTTCGAAATTCGTTGCTGGACAGCGATTGACTTAGGACCATGTAGTTCCAGGTAAGATGTGCAGTAAGCCCCAAAAGACCAAGGTTTACAGATACTAGCATCCAAGTGTACAGAGCTCTGTTTAAGACCCGGAAGTCTCGATAAGTCTCCGAAACTCGGCTACGACACCAGTCTAACCTGGGAAGAAAGAGATAGAAAGGAATGACAACACTTCAGCTATCCGACTGATAGAAATTAGTCAAGCACTTAAAACAATCAAAGTTGAAATAAGAACTGTAGTGAATAAATTGAAAGAACACTCTTGAAGGTTCAGGGTCTTTATGTCGCCCCATAGCAAAGAAAACAGAAGGAATAAAAACAGTGCCAACACATAAACAATAAAAGAGTGATGATAATTTAGGTTGGTCTGAGGGGCATTTTATGAAGCGTTTTGTCCGACAAACTCAACGGACAAATTTGTTCTTACCCAACCAGATGCAAGGATTTCAGTAGCTTATAACAGTTTGTCAGAAAAAAAAATCTGACAAAACGCCTCATGAAATGCTCCCTGATTTTATGTCACATTTTGATATGTATATTTTCATATACATAATTTATAGTATCACTGTTTTAATTAACATTGGCAAATGAAAGTAGTACAAAGTCCTATTGTGCTTTTTATTCTATACACAAAATGTTTAAAACGAAACTTGCGTTTAATCTTGTAGCTCGGAATTAAGTCAAATTTCCCTATGCTTCCAGCCACTTCCTACTATTATTTGAAGACGATATTAGTGGCTATAGCAACTTAGTCATCCATCAGCATGATACATGATAACTTCTGAATCTTAATATCGAGATAGAAGTAATTAAGAATTAAAAAAGTTTTTCTTTTAAAGACACATTCAAAAAATGTTTAACCAGGATAATTCGCCGCTTGGTTTTCTTCACTCTTCAACTTTAAAATATTTGGGTTAACAAACTGAGATAATTGCAACTGATTGACAAATTGCCCTACATCTACGTAAATAAGTACTGAATTAATTAGTGTAGTAGTAGTAGCCATGATGAAAAATTATGGGCGTACATACTCGAGCAGGATTCGAACCTACGACTTCCTGATCTCTGGACAGGCGTCATCTCTACTAGACCACCGAGCTTCCGCCCGACAGCAAGTGGTGGTTCGAATCCTTATAGCATGCAGTGGGTACTGAATTTGAAAAACTGAGATAACATCTACGAGCCGTGTATATACTTTCATGTGATATTTAGAGATGGAGTTTATGTTGATTTTAACTAGTTTGCAATATCATAGGCGTATGCCTTTGTTTTGTTTGGTAAGACTGTTGTCTTTCCACTATTGGTCATGGATTGACTGCAAGCGAGGAATTGAAAGTAGAGCATGATCCACCAGGAACTATTTTACTTTCAGGGATCATTAAAAGTGTGTATTTGTATCTACTATATCAACATGGTTATGAGAGTAATGAATGATTATAATTTAGGGAGTCCGTTGGGATGGAGTAGTCGTAGACATGACGGGCATGCAGGGGTTGCTTTGGTCCATCATGTTTACATAAATACACCTTCGAACATAAACATTGTGTTTTCTCAATGGCTAAAAGTTTTAACTTGTGATCACTTGTTACTGAACTGGATACTTATATTATTATATCATTATGTTATAATGATACCTTATACTTATTGTTATTATATTTATACCTTTCATCGTGTCTTAGAATGAACAGGAGGATGGTTTCGAGTTCCTGCTCGAATGATCTGCGTATAAGCGACAGGAACATGCTGAAGACGCCGAAAAAGTAGTGGAGGGCCGCGGATGTCAGGCCGATCACGAGATCCCATCCTTCGTAGTAAGAAATACTGGCAAGCACCAGTCTCAGTACGGAGTTGATGAACGCCCACACGATGATGACGGCGATCCATGGCTGCGGTATTCGCCGCGTATTGACAGTGGCCGTCGACAGGAATTGGAGTCGCCGAGTCACGTAGTCCTGGTGAAGAATGGTGTACCAGAGCCGAAGGTGGGACCGAATGGCCAACGCATCTGACGGGTAACGCCCATCTGAGGTTCATAGGAGACCAACCATTGATTAAAGGGGATGGCTAGTAACTGATCAGTGGGAATCAGTGGGAATGCTGGGGGATGATAGTTCCAATTCTTGTGTCATTCATTTAAGAGTACATTATACATCTATTAATTGTGTGAAAATTATTTGCTTCAGAATGGTTTCATATTCAAGTAATGTGCAGTTTAATGTTTCCAGGTTAGCATGCCTGTACAGTGACGGGGCGATCGTTAACGGGGCCATTAAAAAATTGAAAACTATCCATATTAAATCAAAAATATTTCGGGGAAAAAATACAGAAAGATCCCCTCCTTCAATGATCTTCGGGATATTTATCCCCTGATTGAGCCCGTAAGATATACCTCTCCTCCCGACAAATCAGGAGAGCCCGTGTGGGGTACCTGCTGACCACCTGAGTGGGGGGGGGGGGGGGCATTAACGTCGCATCCGTAGGTCCATAGTTTATGTGTGTCTACTTATCATTCAAAATAAAAAATCCCTGAAGTCATCAAACCTGAACGTAATTGTGCATTTGACACAGGGCTTACATTATCGATAGCCAGTGCACGCGTGGTCATGGTGATTCATATTTTGGAATATCTTTATTCAGTTGGTATTATGTTTTTGTAATCTTTGTGAATAATTCAGCTGAACGTCTCTTATTTTTATAATTTCATGATTTTCCTCTAAGCCGCTGGTCATGATTCTAATACAATTGTGTGCAGCTGCCGGCCATCACAGGATCTTTCTTCAAGCTATATGTAATTGCCTGTTTATTTAAGTTGCGTATGTGTGTTTTGCACATGTTGAGCAGTTATAACTTTATTATCTGGTTACAGTATGAAATTGATTTAAGACAGCTCCTTGCAATAAACTGCGTTTTCAATATTCTTCTTTTTTTTTTTGTCAAAATTATCCTTAGCTGCAACTGTTTTGGAGTTAATTGTTCTTGTATAATGATTAGGCTGTTATGTGTATCACAACCTCGAGGAAATTCAGCATGCTGATTGAGGTATTAAGAAAATAGATAAATTGATGAAATTTACCTTTTACGTAAGAAAGAATGTTGGAATACAAACAAAAGACCAATGGGGAGGCGAGAACAAACTCCGTGGCGCTCAATGACGTCAGATGCAAAATCTTGTTCGTTTTCCCAAACATGAGATAGATTACTCTCAACATTGTGGTTGTGAATGAAATCATCATGATTGCCATGACAACGGATGAGGTGAGTAAACCCTTGGCCCTGAGACTGCGACCGGGATCTGGACAATGTTAAAATCATAAAAAGAGCATGAAAGCAGTCTTATGATACCCACTTAAAATTTGATTACAGATACTCTTGAAGACATGAAAGAAAAAAATGTCTCAAGGGTAGCTGTTTGAATGAATGCTGCAAAGTTATACTATAAAGGGGATGGCTAGTAACTGATCAGTTGGAATCAGTGGGAATGCTGGGGGATGATTGTTTCAATCCTTGTGGTATTTATTTAAGAGTACATTATTATATTTATTGTTGTGTGAAAATTATTTGCTTCAGAATGGTCTCATATTCAAGTAATGTGCAGTTTAATATATGCGACCGCCCCGTCACTGTAAAGGCATGCTAACCCGGAAACATTAAACTGCACATTACTTGAATATGAGACCATTCATGCCATTCTGAAGCAAACAATTTTCACACAACAATAAATATATAATCTTAATGTACTCTTAAATCTTCAATCATCCCCCTTCAATCATCCCCCAGTATTCCCACTGATTCCTACTGATCAGTTACTAGCCATCCCCTTTAAGTATATGAGGGAAATAGTTGTTAAAATCAGAGAAACTGTGATATTGCTGGTCATTACGATTTGCATATCATTTATTAAATCATCAAGCGGGTGTTCTCTCAGTGTTCGATACAATCCTGAATACTTGTTTACGGTATGATATATGATTTGGCGTAGTGATAACTTTATTTGTCTGCAAGTAATCAAATTGTTCATGAATCACATATCTAAGTTGATTTTTTTTTTTGCTGAAAGCTGACGTCGAAATTATGAAGATAAAAGATATATACATTTCTAAAGAATACTGGAATTTCATCAGTAAGGTGAGGTAAATGTTTTGAGGTGAAATTTTTGCGTATGAGTATATAGTGATATCCAATTTTGAACAGGACTTCTTTTTTCCACTTATGAGCTTGTGTCTTTGACTATTGTAATTTTTCTCAAGCACACAATCTCCAAATGTCAAAATGGAATGGAATTGTTCTTTAATGACCCCCCCCCAAAAAAAAAGAAGAAAAAAAGAACTCAAAACTCTTACCTGGTGCACAGTTCGCACATAACGATATATCTTTTTCTACAGGTCTTCACAGACAACACGCATCTACTTTTTTCCTTTTTATTTTGCATTTATATCCCAATCAAAGTGATCCGTTATAGCAAAAATACAAAAAGAGAGAACATTTAAAAAAAGATGGAATGAAATAAAAAAAAACAACAACAAAATGGTCAAAAATTTGATTACCTCCGCCAAGGAAGAAGGTTATTTTTTTCATCGGCGTTAGTTTGTTTGTTTGTGTGCAAAATAACTCAAAAAGATGTGAACGGATTTAAATGAAACTTGCAGGAAAAGTTGATAATGACACAAGGAAAAGATGATTAACTAATTTTGGTAGTGATCCGAAAATTTTCATGGATTTTTGAAGTTTTTTTTTTTCTTTTTATCTTTTGGCAGATAAGGTCAATGAAGTGTTCAGGATGCGCGTACCTGAGGTTTGCGCTCTAAAGCGCGTTCTCTGCTCGGGGGAAGCGACGCGCAGCTGGAAGCTGATCACGTTAACAAAAGGCTTCTATAGTTAAAAATTGGGTGATTTTCAGCATGCGCATTTGGGTGTAAATGAGCTGCTTTGCGGAGGTCTGCGCTCCCGGAATGTTTTTCTAGTTTCTTCTTTATCCCAACACTTTGATGAGAAACGGAGATAGCACTTCACAAGCCTATCCACACTTCCTTGTAGAAGAAAAGCCTGAGCTGCCATACCTAGAATGCCCTCTTGGTCAATAGGTGTGGCATCCCCGTTCCACGACAGACTCTGGCAGATTACACATTCACTCTCAGGTTCTGTTCCACGTCTTCCGGTACCTGTGTGACCAGGACCCGGGTCTCTGCTGGACACCGTTGTTGGCGCCATAACCTCGCTATTCTTCGTCAGATTATTTTCCCAATCTCTGTAAAGTTCTCCAGTCATAATGATTTGTCCGCATTCCGTCAACGGCAGGACTACGCATCTGTTATCACTATCCCGTTCTTGCGCGCCAACATGTTTTGAACCAAGTAGATTCGCTGCGTCTTTGTGCAAACTCGATCCGCCATCTTGAGAAGCCAAAGAAACTGATGGTATATCGTAATATGTATTCAAGGGGAGCATACCCTCTTTGACATCGTCATCATGATCATTTACATCATGGCAGGCATCGCAATCGACCTTTCTCACTAAGGAGATGGGATAATCACAAGGGTGGTCTGTTGGCTCCTCCCGCTGAGAATTGCTCCGATTCCCATGAAATCCACCTCTGTATGCCGTCTCGTCGCTGCAGATTTCATCTTCCATTTCATCTTCTCTTGACAGACAAGAGTCGCAGCGGGTCTTACATTTTATTTCTTGTCTCCGATACACACCAAGTAGTTGGAGGTTCCACACAATCAGAGCTGGCCAGGTCTTCCTTCCACTCACATTCATGTTGGCTGTTCTCGGCAGTCCGAATGGAGTAGGAAGTTAGAAGAAATTAAAGCAGATTGTGCAGGGCGCGAGCACTTTGTACGCTCTACCATATTTGAACCTCTTGTAGGCCCCCTCCACAATGACTCTTTCTGTTTCTGGTCGGATATTGACTATAATTGGATGAGAGCCATGTATGACCATAAGTTATTAATGTGATTGACGAGGAAGAGAAGTGCAGGTTTCGATTAAATCACCCCTCAAATTATTTTAATTTTCTCGTTTCCTCTTTTTATATAGAAAGATAGATTGATGGAGATAGATGAAGAATTGATAGACAGATAGATAGATACTTAGGGAGAGAGAGAGAGAGAGAGAGAGTGTATTATTTATTGGCTTGTTCAGAGCTTCATCCACTAGATAGGCATGAATAGTTCTTTTTCTTTTGTTCTTTTTTTATCAAGTCACGAGCTCAACACCCACTAGTCATACAGCCAAGAGTCATACAGCTCTCGAGTCATAACAGCCCACAAGCTATAAGACGGTGAAAAAGTCCCATGGGCTTGATGCTCAAGAGTCACAGCCCACGAGCCAAATATGGCCCATGAGCTCGACAATAAACAATCTGTAGGCCTATATATATATATATATATATATATATATATATATATATACACACCATGTATATATATATATATATATATTATATATATATATATATATATATATATATATATATATTGCTTGTCGAAGTTCCTGTATTTTGCTGATTTGTGCTTTGTGTGTTATAATTATTATTATCATTGTTATTTTTATCATTATTATTTTTCGGTTTATTTGTGTGCAAATTATTACCTCAAGAACTGAAGATCCCGTTGCGTTATTTCATTTGGTATGCAATTGCTTGAGAATGCATAGACGCTATAACCTGTGATTTCGACGCAATAATGTAATACACATGATTGTCACCCTGTCACACTGCTGGGTGTGAAGCAAACTAGTTCCCTGAGTACACTTTTTTTTTATTATCTATTTTTTTTTGTCCCCCCCCCCCCGAAATTTGGCGAAGTCAAGATAGGCTCAGATTTCCTCAAAATGTCTGGCCAGAATCTGTTTGAATTACCGTATTTATCCAAACCTTGTCACAATCTCAAAGTTTTAGACATTCAAAACTGAGAGAAAAAAGGTCCCCAGCGTCCGTCTGAGCACCTCACTATTTTGATAGACTTTTTTGAGGAAACATTAATCTTATAAAAACATCATCCGGAGAAACGATTATACTACCCTACCCCTTCTCGATTATCCATAATTTTTACATCATACTTATTTTGTAATACTTGATCTGATTTCTATTCAAAGCAAATGTAAAAATGTTTGGTGAAATAGCATGACAAGAAAGAAATGCCCACGTCAGTTAACCCATAATAATGATTTTGCGGCTTAAAGACCTTGTTATTAGTGAAACATAAATTACTCGATGGCAAAATATCGGGCTCCTCTTGACATTCTTTTATAGCCCTTCCTTCTCCACTTTACATCGCAAAGCTGACTTCCTGTATAAAGGGAACTATAGAAAACATATTCTGGGAGAGAGACAAGTTTATTTTGACAAAGAGAAAATACATTTCGTGGACGTACAAAGACCGGAGTTTCTTCCTTTCGTGTATCCGAAGGCTCATATTGGGTGATGTAACCTGCCACATAATGTTGGTGGTGCCCTTAACGACAACAAAAACAACAACAACGCCCACGGGGACAGCAACAACAAGAACAGCAGCAAAAACAACTTAACAACAACATCAAACTAAGAACAAAATCTCTTTACATACATCCAGCTAGTCTTTTGAGAATAGATGAATCACATAGGCCTAATAGAGTGATGGGCACTTTAAAAGTGCAACATTCGGCGATACTTCGACGCATTCATATAGGCCTACAGTATCATGAAAGACCTCAGCCCACAGCCCACCTTGCACCATCCGCTCTCTCTCTCTCTCTCTCTTTCCGTATTGACCATGTCCATAGACTTCCCACAAAACAGAATATGGTTACTTGGCAATGATAGCGATCGAAACTGATCCATGCTATGAATTATAAAGAGGGAAATGAATGGTGAAAAAATACAAAGGTCTGCGTTCGTATGGGAAATAAAAAGTGCCATCATGACATTAGTCGGTAAAGAGGAAGTAAATGTGTTGATTTTTAGCACTTGTCGTGGCTATCAAGGCTTGATTTATTCCTGACGAAAGCTTTAGGTTAGACCAGTCTTACATGTGAAACAGTCTCTCTAATAGCTTCAGTGGGACGGAGTAGAATATGTTACATCAGCACCTCATCGGTAAGCGTCGTAATCAACGTGGATCATCGAGATTTGAGAATAAGAAAGATTTGCAAGTCAAAATGAGCGAGGTTACGAGATGGTCTCGTCTGATGGAGTGGAATTTTCAATTCGTTGCCATTTATCGAGGACAGAAGATTAACAGCAAACCTCGTTGCGATCGATGTCTGAGGGAAGAAAAATTCCAGGAGGCAAGAGACAACGATTCGATCCCCACAAGGGCACCACGCCATAGGCAGAGCGGTTGCTACAGCGAGGATTTCAACAGCTACCCAGTTATGGACTATCCCATCCCCATATTGAGGGAAACATGTTGCGCGTTCTACCATGACGACGGGGATGATGATGACGATGGACTCAGAGAGGTCCTGCCTCCTGTGGATACATTCTACGATTTATCAGATTCGGATATGCGGAAGACGAAGGAAATGAGAGATGTGGCTAAGAGGTTCTGTCCGGATGGTCCCAGATCGACCATGCGCAGAGACGCTGCTGTGGTCAACCGCCGGAGCAGCAGAATCCGACGCCGGACTGATGCGTCGCCGGGGCGAGGGGGTTACAGTTCTATCAACATCAATTACGAACAGGAAACGGACGTCGGGCACATATCACTGGACAGCGGATATGCAACCCGTCGTCAACCCTCAGCATCTGAAGCAAGCTGTGGTGTTTGCGAGAGTCTGCTCTGGGATGGGGACGCTCGGCCAATCAGATCAGCAGAAAATGAAGGTAATCATTTGTAAGCTCAAAGCACTTATCATATTAATACTACATGTATTCCCAAGTGCTTCGATGACGAACTGCTGTAAAGCAGTTGACAAAAACACGGGCTCCCAAATCTCTATTTCTAGGTCCTCGGTTTGACTCGGCATGTCGTTTTTAGCATTGATATTTAACACTTTAAAGGGAAAACTCCTTATCTTTATCGCTAAGACTAAGTCGGAGGAATCGTAAGGCCATCGGCCCCATGCTCACAGGCATCAAACTGCTTCCTTACTGGCTAATAACAATAGCTGCAACAACACCAGCAACGAATCCAAAGTTCATTTTTTTTTTCGTGGTCAAAATTAATATTCGGCAAGATAAACAATCGGAAGGGAAACAGCTTACATTAAATTTTGTTGATTTATCGTTTATTTTGCTTTGATTGATTTCCGCATTTAATCAAACAGAAAGTGACTACAAAAAGACGTAAAGACAAAGAATATAAATGATAACATAGCATAATGTTATCAATAAAATGATACCATAGCATTACACAGGAAGACAAACATAAGCACTTTAGTTCTGTGCAGCAAATATAAACAAAACATGTAGATAAGATGTATTTTCTTTTCAGTAAATATCAGAGATAACTGAAT
Source organism: Diadema setosum (assembly GCF_964275005.1). NCBI lineage: Eukaryota > Metazoa > Echinodermata > Echinoidea > Diadematoida > Diadematidae > Diadema > Diadema setosum. The sequence continues at coordinate 15,126,927 of NC_092700.1, forward strand.
GCAGGAGACCACCATCGTGAGCGATTAAGCTTAAAATGATGGGGTCTCATAAAAAAAGACTCTACGGCGACACACCTCTCTTGGGGGATTTTGGGTGATCAGATGGGTGCAGTGCAGTTGTCGATATGGATGCGCAAATTCGTGTACCTTGTCAATAATAAGTAAAAGAATATGCGTACATAATATATTGATTTCAATGACAACTGGTCGAAATAGAAATCTGGTTGTACAAAAAAATGTATAGGACGGGACCTATCCATAAAAAAACAGATTTCGATCTGCAGCGTGCATGTTGACGATTGTGGTTAATCGAAAAATAATATGTCTATATACCACAAAAAAATCCATAAGAGGGTGCAAAATTTTATATGTAAATCCAATTCGTCGCAAAATAATTCATAATCTTATAATCAAAATTTGTAGAGGTTTTGAAAATCTGTTGCAGTCTTTGAATAATTTAGCAGCCCTGGTTACATCAGAATTCCCCAGAAGTTGTGTTATCAATGGCAATAAATAACGTTTCTGCCTGTCTTAATTTGACATCTGGACGGATTTTGAAGTGTAAATTTGGTGCAATGCACAATGCAACATTGCCTCCCCTTCTTCCTTAAATAACATTTATAAACTTAAAGTTAGGTAATTCACAAACATCTGGGGAATTTTGATGTAAGAAAGACTGCAAAATCTTCAAAGACTGCAAAAGACTGTCAAAACATTCCAAATTGTTATTCCTAGAGTTTATGATTACGTAGAAGTGAAACATTATCGCAATTATAAGAAATTGTATCATTAAATTAAAAGGGTGAGTAATATTTGCTGTTGTGTACATGTTATAACATCTCAAGAATATCAGGAGAATTCCGTTGTGATTCCATCTAAGTGTACAAAAATGTTAAATATCGGAAATTTGGAAGACAGCAACTGACAGGTTCATTTTGCAAGTGCATACTATAAGGTATACTTGTGCATGTAGTGCATAGTATAAAGTATAGTGTGTACAAAGTGCAGGTGTGTCCGTGTGATTTCAATATACAGTCCAAAGATACAATTAAATCATTCGTATTTAATATATTGTTTTGATTCATATGCCATTACAGACTGATGTTGTTATGAAAATGACATTTCTTGTATTGATTTGTATGTTAAACTCTCCTTTTTTTTTGCATACTCTGTATCATTTTGTTTTCATTTGTAATTGTATTTGGAGAAAGAAAATGCAGAAATAATGAAACCAACCAATTAAACCCATCTTGGTCACATTTACAGTAATATCTTAAATACAACAGACCACCAGAGCATAGCCAGTCCACCCCAGTATCAGGGTATCATTTTTTTTTTTTACGCGCGCGCGCGCGCACACACACACACACTCACACAATATGAATTGTGGGGGAAAATAGATCTGCTAGCACCATAATTCTCGAATTCTATGAGCATGTTTTATATTGATCAGTCGTCTGTAAGATTATATGAAGTATATAAAAAGGAACACTTGTACAATAGATAATTATTACTAAAGACGGTATACAAACTTTTACAAATAGTTATACCAATTGGATTGAGAGATTTTGCGTATATTTGGTTGAAAAAATAGCAGGTAGGTCTCTCCGCGAGAAATGCCCATCTAGGAAGGTGTAATTCTTTTATTGTTTCGCGGGATAAAAAAAAAAAGTATGAGAAAAAGATTGGTTGTTATATAGCGCTATATTTCCCAATTTAGAATCATGTATGAGATTGGCGTGCTCATTAGTATAACGAATATCCATAGCCCACATTATAAAAGTCCTTGCTTGTTTGTATTTCTTTCCAGGAATTTTCACTCATCTGTATTTACTCTCTCGACCATTCTATAGAACAGGTATAACTCATCATCAGACAGATAGACACAATGCAAATCATCTAATGAATTGAGTTAATTGTTGAAAAAGTATATGCATCACCCAGTCCAGAAAGAGATTTCAGAATAACAGAGAAAGTTGTGACTCAAATTCCAACAAACCACCGACCATTATCACATGTAACATGTGCTCATTCACAATGTTTAACCGTTATTGTCGGAAGGTGGGGCAACAGGTATATTACTACAAAAAAAAAAAAGACATGAAAAATAAATAGACAAGATACGGAAAAAAAACCCAGAAAATATATAAGAAAATATATAAAAACAACTATGAACAAAATGTCTTAAGGCATAAATGTACCGGGATGGTAGTTTGATAATCAATAGAAGTATATTTAGTTATAGGCACCTAGCTTCAAAAAAAAAAAAAAAAAAGAGAAGAAGAAAGAATACACACACACACATCAATCACACCGCGACACTGCTAGTAGTAGAATCGGGCTCGGCGATGGAAAGAGTGTAGGTCTATTGTGGAGTGGAGAACGTACGATTGGCGCTTTGATCGTTGAAACTAAAACTAGTTTTGATATAGATCGACACGGGAAATCTATTTTCATCTTCAAAAAAAGTCAGGCAAAACTCGTCCGGATTTTTCTCCTACGTACATGTATGTCCCATGAAGTTCCTAGTATATTCGCCAACAACATAATGAAACTGCATGGTGGCACCTTTCCAAAACTTTAATTACCTAAACCTACTGTAGAAATCGGAACATATCACACTAAAACTTTACTAATTTGCAAAGAGTAGTTCTCCCAGTAACATCTTTCATAAGCGATTTTGCATGGGTAGCTGTACACATTTAGCTCGATCGATGCAAGCTGTGCCGACTCTTTGTTGTGACGTCTGCATATTATCATTATCATAAATCAGATGGATTTTTTTTTTTCCACGGAAGGGCACACAAAATGCTAGTACGTTTGTCATGTTATTTCATCATTAAAGCTTATCTTTTTCTGTCATGAAATAGAGTATAACAGACTTGAATAATAGAAAGGAAGATAAAAAAAGTTTCAACATGCGATAAGAGAACTATGTCGGTAATCTTTAGATAGGCACAGCGATGATGTACCAACGTTATTTGAATCGTTTACCCAATGCGCGTTGACACTAGTATGTAGACAAGAAGCTATTTTGACTTGCAGCTTGCAGTAATATTATACGTTCACAAAAAAAGTCCTCTACTACTTTCACAGGTTATCATTCTCCTTCGTATCCGTCTTTGAGTCGAACATCTTGTGCACGTGAGTAATGGCTATCACGTCGGCACTCTGACTACAAGACTAGATAGGTGTATGACACACATTCGTGAGTTTTCGAATCGATTTGATCAGCAACACCAGTTCAGAGAGGCTATACTCACCTGTCAGAAATCTGGCGCATGACTAAGTGGTACTTTGTATGACAATCGATTGTTCTCTTATTTCTCTTCCTTTAAGATCTTGGCCCAAAGCATCGAGTCGTTGGGGGCGCTATTTCTTTCCTTGTCGTCTCAATCCTTGCGATCGCTTCGATTATCGTATCGGTTCATGGACTCATTCGCATGTTTGGAAAGAAACATCGAGTACTGCAGATGATCTCTTTCTTTTCCTACTGGCTCACTCTCTCCTCACCGATCTTCATCTTTTTCTATTCCCACCTGGTTTCATACTCGAAGGGTACGTGGTGAATAACAATTGTGATGGAACCTTGATATATTGGCACGTAGGATCTATTATTCCTGTTAAGATACATAAACTATTCCATTATCTAAGTCAAAGGTTATCACAACTATATATAATGTATCATATAAAAAAAACCCCATAATACATGTATCCCTATCATCTCTGATATCTGCTCCTTCATTCTTATGTACGAGGTGAATCATCAGGTTCTATCATGTCTATTGTGCTATATATTGTGAATACCCGTATGATAGCTTTCTTCCAACACACATTGATTTAATACTAGCATGTATTTCTGCAGCGTTGATGATGTATTTGTAACCTTCTTCGATTGAAGAGGCAGTTTGAATACATCACTTTAAATGCTTTAATGTACACAATTCAGATTTTATATGAAATATATATACACTGAGCGGAAAATACCATTTTGACTAAAAATTTGCTGCCCGAACTCTAACAGGCGGTCAATACCCGACTGATGTCCACAAGATCGGGGTCAAGCAGAGTGACTGGTACCCTATACTGCATCAGGATTACGTTACCCGACGACTCCAGTACGTCTATACAGCAGCAGTCAACAAAGAGCGAGGACCATGGCGGTGGCTCGCTGTTCTCCTCATCTGGATAGCTATCAACATCGGATTCGAAGTGACCTTTAACATCCTCTCTCAGCGTGAAGGGTGGGATACATTCGAGTTCATCGCGTCTATCTTTATGTGGTACCATTTTGGCATCTTTTGCATCCTTCTATCTCTGATGAGGAAGTCTTTCGAGCAAGAGCTAGAAATCAACCTTACATTCATCCATCGCAACAAAGACCGGTAATTGCAGTAACTTCTTACTCACATTACATGCAGGACAAGGAAACATTGATAACAAGACACGTTAAACATTGATATAAGTCATCTATATCGTTTGGGATGCAGCTGGATAAAACAATAAAACATATGCAAAAGCAATATTGTGTGTTGCCATTTTCTAGACATTGAGAGTCGTTTTAGAAAAGCTAGATATCATGGTGATTTATATAGTTTTGAAGGTACACCTCAATGAAATAACGGTAAAAAAAAGAAGAGAAGAAAAGAAAACAACGTGTTTTGGCATTACGACACTGATGTCAAATCATATTGGTGTCAATCCGACTCACTGAATAGTAATTAATTTGTTTTTAATATCCCTTTGATAGAGAAAAGATCGAATAAAACTAAATGAGCCAGAGGAGGATATGATTAAACAAATGGGAATCACAAACACACTAATAAGGTTTTCCCGGCCATTTAGTCATCTTTTCATTGAATTTTCACTAGAGAAGCTTACTTTCTTCATATCCTAGGTTCATATTCACTGAATTGTAATTCTTATTCGGTTCTCCTTTTTTCTCCCTAATCTATAAATAATATTAAATGTATAGCATTCAATTTCGTCAACTGTTACTGAAATTCTTCCCTACCGCTTTGCAAGTTAGGCATGCTGGTATCAAATCCGTGAATTTTCGAAACAAATTAAACACCCACACACACCACAACTGCCATTAGCATCACTATCCCAACAGCCCAAGGAATAGCACAACTACCAGTAAGCTAAATAAAATATTCTGCCAACGGAACGGAATAATCGACATAACACTATTATCCACATCAATAACTTACGCAATGTTAGCATTTTATGCGAAACTTTTATGCAAAAACTGGAAATCTTTCCATTTCGTAGGTTTGTAATTCTCTATAGTTTATCTTTGATTGTCAATTCAGTAGCATCGACTGGTGTCGGGCTCGTATGTTCGAAACTTACCGAGATTTGCGCCTCTTCAACCGCGCCGTCCACCGCTGGATGCTCATGTGCACGAACCTCTGTCTCATGGGGATAGCCCTGCACGTGTCCTGGAATTACCTGAGTCTCAGCGACAGTATCGCCAAAGCCGACATCGGTAAGGTGATCAATCTCGACCTGCTCATCTTTTCGGAAAAAGGTTTGATCCTCTGCCTACCGGTAGCGGCTCTGCACAGCTTCACGGACTTGAATTACCTTCTGGCCCACTTCCGACTCGCACTGTCCAGGCAACGTCGTCAGGGCAACGAGTTCTTCTGGGACGCGTTGATTCGATACTTGGACACGCTGCGCTACGGAAACTCTCGGGGTAGCACTCACTTGAAGACGTTACTCACCATTTTCTCCGTCTACATCGGGCTTCAATTGGGTTGGCAAGACTGGAACTACCATGGCTTCGCAGGTATCACTACTACATCTGTTCCTTCTTCAGCGGCACCTACAACCGAGTAGATAAGTCGTCGAGTTCCCAATTAAAGACATTAATTGAATCTTTATATCAAACATGTTTGTTTTTAGTTAAAGCTCCAAATATTTGTTACCATTTAGGCATTTCAGTGATAGGTTGAATGCCCGCCTCAGAATCAAAATCTGATAGGGAATCTTCTTATAGTTCATTATACTTTTGAATACATATTATGAAAATATTTGCCTTCTACATACACAGCACTACATAATTGAACATGTAATAACTTCTTAATTTCACCTGTCCATGCGATGGGGTGGCGTGTTCACAGAAGTCGCCTATTTTATCCTTGGCCTCCTATTTTATCTTTTGCCTTTATCATGATATAATTTCTTTGTGTTCCTTCCTTCTTTATTTTTCTTTTGTGTGATCAACTGTGTGTGTCTCTGTGTACTGTTGTTTTGTCAGTATTCTATTTTATTTATTTTTTTTTACATAAAGCAAAATTAATAGTGTCTATGTCATAATATTTATTTCACTTTGTTCGTATGCCTTCTATTCTCTAAAGATACTTTAAATCCAGTACTTTGTAGGAAATGATTTTTCTATTATGTATACATATATACATATATATATATATATAATATATATATATATATATATATATATATATACATGTATACAAGAATAATTGTTAAACACTCTAACTGTAAATAGATGAATTTAGATATAGTGCACTCCAGTTACAACGAACATGGTTCTATCGAAGTTTCCTTATAGCGAAATCAAAATTCAGGTTCCAGAATCATTATCTGTATTAAAAAGTCTATGGTACAAAATTTTCATCTTCATGTAACCCTATCAATATGAAAGAGAATAAACATTCCTTCATTTCATTGAATTCTATTGCAGTCTTGTACGAAATTAAAGAATATCAAACAATGAAATGGAGTAATGCAAACAGATTACCACTGAATGTTACAAAGACGGAATAATGTATTTTCAGGCCTTTAGGCAATGTTGTATTTAAGATAGTACTCCTTTTGAAGTTGTTTCTTCCATCGAATTTTTAGGTGTTTCTGTTGATTATAATCTTTGCTGGAAATGTCATATTAATGATATTGGAAAATTATTTCACGGAACATGGGTATAATGAACACGTGGAAATATTACCTTCCTTCATCAGCATTAATGATGTTATATTCATGTTTGATATTACCGTATCTGAATTACGATATATAAGCTTGGGGCAATATCTATCTGACGTCATTACATAATTTTTTCTTACTGCAAAAGAAGACCCTCAGAATTGTTTTTAGTCTTGAGCTCCGAACACATACTGATGCTTTGTTTTTCGGTTATAAAGTCTTGAAAATAAAAGATCAGTATTTCTTTGAACTCTAACAGTTGATATATGATTATGACAGTAATCATCTCCCTAAGACATCTTACGATTTATTTCATCCAAATAGTCACGTGCATAAATATCCCATTGGACAATCAAATGAATTCCATCTTCCTTTGGTCAAAACAGTACATACCCAAAATACATTCGTTTAAATTTGACCCAAATTTTGGAATGCCCTTGATGACAGTTTAAAAGAAGCTTGTAAACTTATCACATTAAAATATAATCAAAGAAAACGATAGACAACATTATTCGTGCTTCCAGCTCTCCTGACAATGAAGTGGTATATTCTCTTTTTCTGACGTCTCTACATTCTTTTCTGCCCTTTCTTCTTTTTACTCTCTTGTATTTTGTTGTTTTGTAATATCACCGTGTTCTCTTCCTTGTACGATGCTGCGTTTACATGTTTTTCCTTGGTTTTCTTTTTTCTTAATATTTAACATCAGTGGGCAATCGCACGAGTTTGTGTGTATGTATTTACTATTGTATGTTTATTCTTCTCCATCATTCATTTTGTTGTAACGTTGTAAGATTAGTCTGAAATTGTTTTTTTTTTTTGGTACTTAATGATTACCGTTTATAATGGTGTTGTTTAGTGACATATTGCTGAGTTTTGAGTGATTCACGTATAACAAGCCTTGCTTTTGAGTGGATCACTCTTTTTTTTCATCCTTTTCGGTCAACCTTTTAAAGCGTGCATTGATATTCTTAGTTATTCTTCTTTGATGTACATTTTATATCTTATCATATACTTTAAGATTCACGATGCGTTATGTATTTTCCTTTTTCAAACTGATCCTATAATGTAATGGTGTAATGCATACTTTTTATTTTGTTATACTCTTTGTTGGATATCGGTTGGAGAATAAATGAAACTGAACTGAACTGAACTGAACTGCACTGAAAAATCTGAACTTGAAAAAGTGTTTAATTTTATTTCCCCTATTTTTTTCTTTGCTGAGTGTAGAAATCATTCTTGGTTCACTCCTTGTATCACATTCCGTTCCGAGGAAAACTTCCGTTATATCAATCCAAATTTAAATAGGGTTCGTTATTGCCAAAGTTCGTTGTTACAAAAAAAACACAGATAGCATATAACTACGTAGATGTTCGTTCATTCGAAAATAAAAAAAAGGTTCATCATTATGAACTTTGGAGGTGTATTCCAAACTATCGGTATTCCCAAAATTCGTCAATCTTAACATAAAATAGGGTTTGATATTACGAAGTTTTCTTAATAATCTTAAGAAAAAATAGGAATTTTCTTCATTCCGAAGGTTTGTTAATGGGACTAAGTGAAGTTCTTTAATTGATAAAAAAAGGTGTGTACAATAGCAAACCTTTGGAATTACAAACTGTATCGTCTCCGGATAAAAGAACCCTCGGAATAACAAACCGTTTTCATTCTAGAGTAAAAACATTCGGAATAACGACATTATTACATCTTCGGATTAACAAACCTTTCGAACAACCAACGTTTTCTCAATTTTGAAATTGCAAAATAAGTATTCAATGAACAAATTCAATAAACTGGGATTTTCTTTTTCATCACATATCGTATTTGTTCGGTTATAACAAAATTTCGATGAAACGAAAGAAAACTGCCAGTTGCGACTATTTCGTTATAATTGGAGTGCACTGTACATGTACCGTATATACAAACCCCTCGGTGAAGTAATTTAACTTGGCTCCATATTTCAAATGCAAGACATGAGGTCATGAGGTCATAGGTCAAAGGTCAAGTGAAAATGGTAATATTTCACTTTTTTTCCATATCTCGCAAATGGTTCAAAGTATCTTCATGGAACTTAGTACATATGCATGTACTACCTGGCAGTTATTATGTAGGGAATTTGAGGTCATGGATCAAAGGTCAGGATCAAATGTCAGGTCACCTCCTCAAAATTTCACTATTTCCCTCATATTCATGCAATGCCTGCAGGATTTTTTTTTTAAAACTGAATATATATATATATATATATATATATATATAGATTCTCTTGGAAGTTTCCTGCCAAAAGGTCAAAGGTCAAATGGTCAGAGGTTAAGTGAAAGTGCTAGATTTCACTTCTTTCTCCACATCTCGAAAGTGACTCATGGTGTCATGAAACTTATAACATGTCTATACATGTTTTACCTGACAATGATTCTCTTGGGAATTTTAGGGTCATAGGGTCAAAGGTCAAAGGTCATGATAAAATGCTAGAATTTTACTTTGTAATATTGAAATTACACTTTTCCTACATACGTTGAAAATTACTCAATGCATAAACTTATCAAATGGTAAAAAGTCAAGTAAAAATCCTCTAATCCCCCAATAACTGCATTCTTAAACAATAGAGTCATTCATCCCATTCCACCTAGTTCAAGGAAAGTGAACATCCAACACATTGATGACAAACCAACCATTTCAGTATTTTGCCAATTATGTGAAACTGTCATCACACATTGCCAAGACATTGGACTACATACCTATTAAGAGAACCATGCATTATGGCGGAGGCAAACCAGTCACCATAACGACATTTCTAGTTTATGTCTGTTATGAGAACTTCAAACCTCCTTCACAAAGTAACGTCATAACTTCATAACAAGAACAAGAATAACAACTCAATAACACCAACACCACCACCAACAACATCAAACTAAAAACAAAATCCCTTTAAATACATTCAACTAGAGTCTTTTGAGAAGAGACGAAATCACATAGGTTTAAGAGAAGGACGGGCACTTCCAGATGCAACATTCTGTGTGGCGATGGTTTGACACGTAGGCCTATGTATAGGCTTACAGTATCATGAAAGACCTCAGCCTGCACCCCACCCACGCACTATCACATAACGCACCCGCTCTCTCATTCTCTCCCTCTCTTTCTCTTTTTCCATTTATCATATCAATAGATGTCCCGCAAAATGGAATATGGTTACTGGACAACAGCTGCGATCGAAACTGATCCACGCTATAAAGAAGAAAATGAATTGTGTGCGGTCTGCACTCTAGTTATCAATGGGGGAATAATTGCGAAAATATATTCCTATGGCAAATAGAAAGCGAGAACATGATATTCATTTTTAAAGTACAGCCGCTGAAGAGGAAGTAAATGTATTGTTCATTTCGGGCACTTGTCATAATTAGCATAGCTTGGTTTATTCCTGAAGAAAGCATGAGGTTCTTAAGAGTCTTAATCTGATACAGTCTCCTAACCTCCCAGTGGAAGGAGTAGAATTTTCAATATCACATCATCGGTTAGCATCGTAATCAATTTGGATCATCAAGAACTGAGACTAAGAAAAATTTGGAAGTCAAAATGAGTGAGGTTACGAGATGGTCTCATTTGATGGAGTGGAATTTTCAACTCGTTGCCATTTATCAAGGACAGAAGATTAACAGCAAGCCTCGTTGCGATCGATGTCTGAGGGAAGAAAAATTCCCTGACGCAAGAGACAACGATTCGATCCCCACAAGGGCAACATGCCCTAACCAGACCGGTTGCTACAGCGACGATGTCAACAGCTACCCAGTTATGGACTATCCCATCCCCATATCGAGGGAAACGTGTTGCGCGTTCTACCATGACGACGGAGATGATGATGACAATGGACTCAGAGAGGTCCTGCTTCCTGTGGATACATTCTGCGATTTAACAGATTCGGATATGCCGAAGACGAAGGAAATCAAAGATGTGGCTAACAGGTTGTGTCCGTGTGAGCCCAACATATCAACTACGCGCACAGACGCTGCTGTAGACAAGGGCCGGAGCAGCCGACACCGGACTGATGCGTTGTTGGGAAGCAAGGGTTATACCGATAATGACATTTCCACCAACATCAATTACGAACAGGAAACGGACGTCGGGCACAATCCCATGTTACTGGACAGCGGGTATGCAACCCGTCGTCAACCCTCAGCATCTGAAGCAAGCTGTGGTGTGTGCGAGAGTCTGGTCTGGGATGGGGACGCTCGGCCAATCAGATCAGCAGAAAATGAAGGTAATCATTTGTAAGCTCAGTTCAGTAAACATTATTCCCAAGTGCTTCGATGACGAACTGTTATAACTCAGTTGACCAAAAAAGGGAATCTCAAATCTTTATATCTAGCCCCTTGGTTTCAGTCTGTCGGTTTTAGCGCTGACGTTCACAAAAAAAGACCTTTAATTATCGGATGAATAGTAAGGCCATCGGCCCCATGTTTACAGGTATCAGACTGCTTCCTCACTTGTCGATAGCAATTGCAGCAGCAACAACATCAACAAATTCAAAGTCCATTTTTGTGGTCAAGTATTGGGGAAAGTAAACAATTGGAGGAGAAACAACTAAGATTGGTTGATTGATTATTTTTATTTGACTTTATCTATTTCCGCATTCAACATATTGTTCAATCAAATACCAATTGAATAAAAATGCAAAGACACAAAGACAAAGAATAACAAGGGCAATAATTTCAAGTAATAGCATAACATTACACAAATAGACATACATGACATAAGCAAAATATTGTGCAGCAAACATATGCAAAACATGTAAATAAGCTACATAGTATTTTACCATTAAATATCAGAGATGATTGAATGCAGAAGACCATCATTGTTAGTGATTGAGCTTGAGATGAGTGGGGCCTCAAAAAAATACTATCCGGTGACACACCTCTCTTGGGGAAAATTGGGTCATCAGGTGGGTGAGTGCAGTTGTAGGTGTGAGTGCAGAATGCATTTGAATTATGAAAAATAAAGATCATAAACGTGTAGTACATTTATTATTATCTTGACTCAATGAGTGGGAGCATTATGGTTGTATAAAAAAACGTTTTCAAGTGTAAATTTTAAGGAGTAAATATTAGGTGTTACAAAAAACATTTCCCACTTTTGATCCTTAATAGTTCAAAAACTATATATCGGATAACACTGACATTGATATGAGCAATTGCTGATAGTGTACAGTTTTGTTGAAGGCAATTTCAAAATGACAGCATAATTCAGTTTCACTAAATGAAACATTAATTTTTCAGTTAGGTTTCAGATTTTGCTCTATTTTCGACCCTCTGTACAAAACTTTAACTTTGCACAGACGTCAATTGGTGTGTATGGGAGTGTGTAGTTGACACCCAGACAATGGTCCTGGACAATGACCAAGATTTGAATGCACTATAATTATTCACGAGGAATTCCACTATCACGGCTAGTCTTTATTCATTCTGAAATATGGTGTATGCAAGCACATGGAAACATCATGTGCTTACTTTTTTTTCATGTGCATGCATTTCACCCTTTGCTAGGAATTCAGACCTAGACCCCGTTTACAGTGCGAGGCTCGGCCGCGGCCGAGCCGCGGCCGAGCCCAGCCCCGCTTCAGTGTAAACGCGCAAAAGGCCAAATGCGAGGCCAAAATTGGCCTCGCATTTGGCCACGCTCTGGAGGTGGTCTCGGCCGCGGCCGAGCCGCGGCCGAGCCCGGCCTCTTCTTGGTGTAAACGCAAACTGGGCCAAATGCGCGGCCAATTTTAGTCTGGCTTCCAGACCCTCTGCCCGTACTATTCGCTATTCACGATATTAACCCCCTCAACGTGGAAAACTAGTATAGTTTAAGGTGGTTTTGCCCTGCAAAGGATTTTTCCTTCGGCAAAGGCCTTTGCCCGAACGGCGTCTTCGTCGCCACGGAATCCAGTTGGCAAAGGGTCTGAAAACCAGGCTATACCAAATTGCGTTTGTTTACAAGCAGAGCGCCACTACGACAAAATATTGAAAGGTTTGAATTAAAAGCGCGGCCGAGCCCAGCAGTGTAAACGGACAAAATTGCGAGGCTCGGCCGCGCAATCGAGGTCGGGCTCGGCCGCGACCGAGCCGCGGCCGAGCCCGGCCCCGCGCTGTAAACGGGGTCTTGCAGTGCCCAGGGCATAAATAATTGATAAAGCATTCATGTGCCTTTGAGCAGAGCTCTGAACAGGTGGTATTCAGGTCCATTGTTCAGGGTCATTGTAAGTACACACTCACATACACATCATTAGTTTCTGTGTAAGGTTCAGGTTTTTGTACAGAGGGTTAAAATCTGACCAAAATCTAGAACCTTACTCTGAAATTAATCATGGATTTCATGAAAGTGATATAGGTTTTCATATTCAAATCACTTCCAACTAAATTGTACACTATTCAGCTATTACTCATATCAATGACAGTTTTATCTGATATATAGTTTTTGAGCTATTAAGCATCAAAAGTGGGAAATGTTTTTTGTAACACCTAGTAGTGAACAAAACTTTATAATGTCTTGGGAAGATTATTCCAAGTGTCCGGAACCGAGTGTCTGATATATTTGTGAGTCACTAATAATTTGGGAATGGTAGGATGGAAATTTCCACATATCCAAGTAGGGCATACAAATGAACAGAAGTGTTGAACCTAAACATGTTACTAAAGGATGATAGAAGTTGATCATGAATTACATGTACTTGAACATAATGTCTGCTACTTGAATAAAGTTCAAAGAAATTTGTAATGTTTTAAGTTCATGAAATAAACAATCATTTATATAAATATTATTTATTTACAAAAATGTGATCCACTACAAATACGTATAACTTTCTTTGGTAATTTAAAGATTTAAAGAGAATTGATTTCTGAAGAACCACACTTTGCCCATGCAATATTGAAATAACTTATATATGGAAGAATTAGGGAACTATATTAAGAAAATACAGTTGAATGAGGGAGAAGAAACTTCAGCTTGGAAATGATCCCAATGTTTTCAGAAATACAACTTAACACACATTATAGTGTGGTGCGAATGCTCGTTACAAGTCATATTGTCATCTATATAACTATACTCCCCAAAAGGTAGAATTTATTTTCTTTTGTAAAGATATATCAACAATCCTAATAAATATTAGCGTGTCTTTATCATAAATAAATTCATTTATTAAAGTTAAGTTTAAAATGCATGAAATTGTCTTTTTATCCTCAAAGATAAACTCTAACCTACTTGATCCTTTACTGATTTCAAAGTGTAAAGTATTATTCAAAGACTTGAGGTCTTTATTAGAATAAAATATACATGTAGCAGTTTCATAAAATAAAACAAAAAAGAAGGGGGAGTGTATTAATGATAATACCATTGACATAGAGAAGAAATAATAGTCTGCCCAAGATCGAGCCTTGTGGAACACCGCATTTGATTAGAAGAGGATCGGAATCCAACCCACTGAAAGTAACATATTGTCTTCTGTTGGTTAAATGATCTTTGAACCACAGAAATGATTGACCCTGAATACCATAATGATTGAGTTTGGAGAGTAAAATAGCGTCGTGGAGAGTATCAAATACACTACTCAAATCACAGAATATACCTACACGTTCTTCATAGTTAGCAATATTACTCGTAATCTTCTTAAAAATTTGAAGTTATGCTAAAACAATATAATAATTCTTCCTGAAACAATATTAATTTGCTCAGAATCGAATTTGAGAAATCTATTGTAAACATTTTTTTTGATATACTAGGAAGTAAGAAAAAGGAATATAATTGCTAATTTCAAAGGGATCATTTTAAAAAAGGGACTAACTTTATCTGTTTTGAACAAATCTGAAAAAACACACCTTGTAATTGGGAAGGATCAACAAATTAATATACAAGTTAAAAATTCTGCGAGTAGATTAATGGAAATTAAATCTGTAAGGAGCGTCGTACTTATTTTTTTTTTTCAAAACCGTAAGATTTTGAGTTATTAAGAGATAGGGTGTAATATTAACAATTTCATTGGGATTTGTTGGGTTAAAAACAAAAAACCGCTCGATTTTGGTCGGGGAGATAATCTGTAAAACAAACATGAGTATTACTAATTTTGCAGGAAATTCCGATCCCATATTTGTGAAAAATGAATTGAATGAATTGACATGTAAAGTGGGATCTTCTTCCTTGACGATCAGCCCGTAATAAACTTATAGTAGGTAAATTAATATATATATATATATAATATATATATATATATATATATATATATATATATAGATAGATAAATGTATCTGGGGAATTCTGATGTAACCAAGTTTCACCTATTCCAATGACAGGAAATGCAAAATTATTTCAGGAATGCAAAAGATACTCAAAATATTTCAAAATACTTTTTTTTATATAAATTGATTTGTGTGAAAAATACTGCTGCTACCACAATGGTCGAATTCTATGAGCAATTTATCAGTCGTCTGTATGATTACATGAAGCATATTTAAGAGAAAGACTTGTATAGTAGGTAATTATAAAGTCGGTATACATGCAAACATACGCGTAGTTATATATACCATTTGGATTGAGAGATTGTTCGTACATTTGGTAAAGGATAAAATCAACAGGTGGGTGTGTCATTCAAGTAATACCTATTCTTTAAAAAGGAAGGTGTAGATTTTTCCCGCAGTGCATGCCCGAAATGATAAAGATTTGTGTTTATATATATATATATATATATATATATATATATATATTTATACATATACACCGCTACTATTTACCTATTTTAGAATCATACATGCATATGGGATTGGCGAGCTTGTTAAAATAACCAACATAATTCGCTATTTTCGGTGATTATTAAAGTCTTGAAAAAAAGATACACACGCAAATCAAGCAATCGCAAAATGCAGCTCTCCGAGAAATAAAGGAATAAAAAAGGATATGAGCATTAATGAGAAGTAAGTAAAATAAAAGGCAATGGCGTGAAAAAAGAAGAAATTCGAGAGAACCAAATGAAATGGCACACATGACGGTGGTTATATCTCTCCCGTCCAAACATCCGAAAGCAATTGATACTATTTAATATCCAAAATTCATCTTTCCTGGTACAATATGTTCCAAATGTCCGGATGCAACAGACTGAAACAGACTGAAACCGAAATTCTAAGAAGTTTCCTGTTGTCAACCTGCTTTATGCTTTTGAAAAATGAAGAATTGTTACTTCTGAAAAAAAATGAGCAAAATTTTTCTCGACCTCGTAATTTTCACGTATGACTTTTAAGTTTATACCGCATGAAGTAATTTGCTATCTGTAAAACCTTAATTATCATCACATAATTGTGTCTTATTGATCGCTAAGCCCATTAAAGGGGCATTCCACACGATTTTCATAATTTCAAATCATGTAGTACATAAATCGACAACTCCATGTACAGATTTGTGGAATTTATTGTGGTTCTTGAGCAGAGAAACAATACTTTGAAAAACCTAAAACAAATTATACTGAACAGGGATGATGACATAGGAGGCTACATATTTCAAATATGTAGCAGTATAATTCAATTACAATACCATACCATTCCTTGCGACTTCACCTGTGTATAATCTATGCATGCCTTCTTCTTTTGTTCTGCTTCCTTGAGCCCCAATTCATACATTCTTATGGTGACTTTGCCATGTCATCATTCTTTTCATTGCAATTTGTTCTAAATGTTGAAAATATTTTTATTCTTAATCCCAATTATCATAAATTCTGAAACTCTGTCCTCAGTGTAACTAATCTATAGTTGTTCAAATGCAAAAATTTGAAAGTCATCCGGAGGTCTCCTTTAAGTCCGTTGAAGCTTATCTCTGCCAGTCATTAAAGAGTACTACACCTGAATAATAGAAGGAAGGGCACAAGATAAAAATGTAATTCTTCCAATACTTAGATATACTTTTCAATAGGTCATTTCTGCTTTGGCCAATATTCTGATGGAACCTCCTCTGAATATTCCGATTCTTTCTCTTTTATTTCTTTTATTACCTCCGCCAAGGAAGGAGGTTAAGCGATCATCGGCGTTGGTTTGTCTGTTTGCAAAATAACTCAAAATGTTGTGTACGGATTGAAATGAAACTTGCATAAAAAGTCGATATTAGGCGCGGTCACACTGACAAAAGATCGAGAAGATTGAAGTTCTTAAAGATCTCGAAGTTTTTCCATTGTGACCGCAAACTTCCCGCGAAACTTTCCGCAAAACTTCTCACAAAACTTCCCACTCCAACTAGGGATGTTTCCCTCACCCTGCCAAACTTCTCGATCTTTTGGTTTAGAAGTAGATGATGGATTTTTGTATTCATTATTATGATGACTTACCCATTGCCTTACCCATTGACTTACCCATTGCGATCCGCCAATGATTTTCACCTACCTCTATCTCGTACTTCTTTTTATCAAAGATCTATCATTTACATTGGTCCTACCCTGTGGAATTCTCTCCCCTGTGCAATTCGTAATGCTAACTCTTTGAATACGTTTAAATCTGGTTACAAAAAAGCTCTTCTCAATAATTACAGCCAAATTTATTAAGGTAAGGAGTATGTTTTTTATCCCCTATGTTCCGAGACATCCTGTATTATTGTCATTTTATGTTTTGCTTTGTCTTGTCTTGTCCTGTTCTAACGTTTTTACTTTCATTGGAACACATTATATATAATTGAAATTGAATGAATTATTCTAGGTCAGCTATAAATAAGGGACATCTCCTTTCTGGCTGCTACCTGCCATAGCATATTTGTTAACTATAGATTGTCGGTAATCTCACGTAAAACGATGATGTACCAACGCTACTTGAAATCGTTTACCCAATTCGCGTTGACCCTAATAATAGTATTATGTAGACAAGAAGCTATTTTGACGTGTAGCTTACAGTAATATAACGTCCACACACACACACACACACACACACACACACAAAATCCTTTACTTCTTTCACAGGTTATCATTCTCCTTCATATCCATCTAAAAGTCGAACATCTTGTGCACATGAGTAATGACTATCACGTCGGCATCCTGACGACAAGACTAGGTAAATGGCACTCATTCATGAGTCCTCAAGTCGATTTGATCAGCGCAACGAGTTCAGAGAGGCCACTCAACGGTCAGAAAACAGGAGCATGATTAAATTACACGGTGTTACAATTACGTGTTCTCTTATTTCTCTTCTATCAAGATCTTGGCCCGAGGCACCGAGTCGTTGGTGGCGCTGTTTCTTTCATTTTCGTCTCAATCCTTGTGATTGCTTCGATTATCGTATCGGTTCATGGACTCTTTCGCATGTTTGGAAAGAAGCATCAAGTACTACAGATGATCTCTTTCTTTTCCTACTGGCTCACCCTCTCCTCACCGACCTTCATCGTTTTCTATTCCCACCTGGTTTCATACTCAAAGGGTAAGTGATGAATAACAAATGTGAAGGAACATTGTTATATAGGCACATAGGATCTATCATTCCTTTTGAATTTAAACAATAACCATTCCATTACCTCAGTCTCAGATTATCATAACGCATAGTATGAATATCATCGAAGAAAAAAGAATCTTCCTCTTATCTCTGCTATCTGCTCTTCCATTGTTACATACCAGGTGAGTTATCAGGTAATATTGTGCTATGATATCGCGAATACCCGTATAATACATTGTAGCTTTCTTCCCTTACAGACTGATTCGATTTCAGCACGCTATGTCTTTGTGACCTATTCAGTTTGGAGAGACAGTTTGTACACATCAGTTTAAATGCTTTAATGTAGACAATGCAGAGTCCGAATGAAATATATACACAAAACGTAGAATACCATTCTGTCTACAAATTTACTGTTCGACCCCTGATAGGCGGCCAATACCCGACTGATGTCCACAAGATCGGGGTCAAGCAGAGTGACTGGTACCCTATACTGCATCAGGATTACGTTACCCGACGACTCCAGTACGTCTGTACAGCAGCCGTCAACAAAGAGCGAGGACCACGACGCTGGCTCGCTGTCCTCCTCATCTGGATAGCTATCAACATCGGATTCGAAGTGACCTTTATCATCCTCTCTCACCGTGAGGGGTTGGATACATTCGCGTCCATTGCGTCCATCTTTATGTGGTACCATTTTGGCATCTTTTGCAGTCTCCTATCTGTAATGAGAAAGTCTTTCGAGCAAGAGCTGGAAATCAACCTCACATTCATCCATCGTAACAAAGACTGGTAATTGCAGTGACTACCTACATTGGTCCTACATGACAAACAAGACACGTAAAACACTGAGTACAGTATAAGTCATGTACATCTCTGGGATGTAGCTGGATTACAACATTAAGTTATATGCAAAAAACAATATTGGATGTTGCTGTTTGTAGACATTGGAACCACAGTAGTTTCAACTAAGCCAGATATCAAGGTGATTCGTATAGTTTTGAAGGTACATTTAAATGAAATAACTGTAAAAGAGGGATGAAAACAATGCAACGTGTCTTCTCATTTCGACATTGATATTCGTATCGGTGTCAATCCGACCCACTGAACAATTGCTGAATTGAAATAGATGTATTTGTTAGGTTTGTGAGAAAATTAAAGAAAACTAAGACCCCGTTTAAACATTGATTTTTGATGTAAACGCACGAAAATCGAGATGGAGTACCAAAAGCGAGGCCGGCCCGAGACGAGTCTTTTGTCGATCTTAACGAAAGCGGACCCGAATGTCCGGCCAATTAAAGCCACTCGGATGTGCTATATAGAGAGAAAGATGCTATGCCTACATGTGTGAAGAGGGTCACTACGTAATGTATGCGAAAGGAAACTTCGCCGGGCGCTGCTCGACAAGGCAGTGTAAACGTACGAAATTCTGGGCCGAGTACCGCAACGTATGCTGTTACAGGGATCTAGTGAGCCAGAGGACGATATAAATAAACAATATTGGTTTACACAAACACACAGATACATATTTTCCAGGCCATTTTCGTCATCTTTTCATTGAATTTCTACTAGCGAAGTTTGCTGCGTTCACATCCTAGTTTCAGATTCTCTAAATTGTCATTATTATTCGGTTTTCCTTTTTTTTTATATTTAGAATAGTATCAAAATCAAACATTTGATTTTTGATTTATCTTTATTTCTTCCGTTTTATTTTCACAGAGTAGCCCTTTCAGTTAAAAGAAACATTATTTACAAAGGAGCCCTGCATAAAAATACACAATAAATACAAAGTTACATACAACAGTACAGTAAATAAAAAAAAATAATACACAAGGCTTACAAATTCAATACACAATAAAAAAAAAGTATAATATGATAATACATTTCAGACAAAACATATTTCACAAAAAAGCTCGGAAGCTCACATAATACATCACAAGGGCCTATTACGATACCCGTCCGGCTGACACATAAACTGCCAAATCAGTGAGTTGCCCGTGCGAACTTCTCGAGATCTATAAAAGAACGGTGCACCCCCACCCCCGTCAACTGTTATTGAAATTCTTTTCTGCCGCTTGTTAGCTTGTTAGGGATGCTGGAATCAAATCCCTTAATTTTATAAACAAAATGAATTGAATACCAACACACACCACAACCACCATGCATCAACAGCCCAAGGCCTACACTACTCCGAGCAAGGTAAACATGCTTACAACGAAACGGAGTCATCGACGTAGAATTATTAGCCACAACAATATCAGGACAAGTCCACCTTCATATACATGTGGAGTGAGTAAATGCAACAATATTAGTAGAACACATCAGTGAAAGTTTGGGGAAAATCTGACAATCTGTTCCAAAATAATGACTTTTTAAAGTATCTACTGGATGAGAAGACTATTACAGTGTATGATGTCACATGCGTACAACGATATGAAGAAAATAAAAAGAGAATTTCTCAAAACTTTAGTTTTTGAAAAAAGTGCACATTTCTTCAACTTGTTAATGATGTATGTTAAAGGGCAATAATATTTCCCCTGCCTTCTGAAAGAGGTAAGTCAGGTGTTCTTTTGTTATGCGAGAAAAGTGGAAATATGTTGAATTTTCTTTATACTTTCTTTATATCGTTGTACACATGTGACATCACAAGCTATAGTAGTCTTCTCATTCAGCCGTGACTGTGCAGAAACTTCAAAAATTCATAACTTTTGAACGAATTGTCCGGTTTTCCTCAAACTCTCTCTGGTGTGTTCTATTAATATTGCAGCATTCACTCAACCCACATACCAATGAATGTGAACTTGTCCTTTAAGCAATGTTAGCATTTTATGCAAAACTTAAACACCGGAAATCCTTCTATTTCGTAGGTTTGTAATTATCATGGCTATTCTTTGATTGTTAATTCTGCAGCATCGACTGGTGTCGGGCTCGTATGTTCGAAACTTACCGAGACTTGCGCCTCTTCAACCGCGCCGTCCACCGCTGGATGCTCGTATGTACGAACCTCTGTCTCATGGGGATAGCCCTGCATGTGTCATGGAACTACCTGTGTCTCAGCGACACACTCTCCGAAGCCGACATCGGCAAGGCGATCAATCTCGACCTGCTCATCCTTTCGGAAAAGGGTTTGATCTTCTGCCTACCGGTAGCGGCTCTGCACAGCTTCACGGACTTGAATTACCTCCTGGCACACTTCCGACTCGCACTGTCCAGGCAACGTCGTCAGGGCAACGAGTTCTTCTGGGACGCGTTGATTCGATACTTGGACACGCTGCGCTACGGAAACTCTCGGGGTAGCACTCACTTGAAGACGTTACTCACCATTTTCTCCGTCTACATCGGGCTTCAATTGGGTTGGCAAGACTGGAACTACCATGGCTTCGCAGGTATCACTACTACATCTGTTCCTTCTTCCGCGGTACCTACAACAGAGTAGATGAGTCGTCGAGTTACATATTAAGACATTTAAAGTCCATATTATTTAAACTGCTTTGTCTTTAGTAAAAGCCTCAATTGTTTGTTGCACATTTACCCATTTCCATGATCGGTTGAATGCCCGCTTCTGATTCCAAATGTGTAAATTATTAATAGGTTGTTAATCAGCAAAAGGCGATTAAGCGTTTTTATACAATAATTTTCTCAATGATTTTAGACATAGTTTGTAATACAGATATAGGTGTGTGATTTCTTACCAATAAGGAATTTTAATGGGAATGGCATCAACTTTCAAAATGCACCTTTGAAAGCGACGTGTTAAAGATATGAGCTACAGCATGTGAGGGACTGCAATGTAATAATTTGTTTCAGTAAATGAACACTAATTGTCTTATTCCGTCGTCCCGTCTCGTTCATTTCGTTTCAGGTTTTTTTTTTTCTTCAGGTTTTGGACAGTAGTTACAATTTCATGATAACAAGTATACGGGGTGAGAAATGAGGACTTTTTCAAGGGCAACCCTATGTACATACATAATTGGTAAAATGGGAGTTTTTTTTTTGATATTATATATATATTATTCATATTATATACATTAACGGGCCGTTAACGATCGCCCCGTCACTGTACAGGCATGCTAAGCTGGAAACATTAAACTGTACATTACTTGAATATGAGACTATTCTGAAGCAAATAATTTTCATACAACAATAGATATAATGTACTCTTAAAGGACAAGTCCACCTTCATATACATAAGGGTTGAGAGAATGCAGCAATATTAGTACAACACATCAGTGAAAGTTTGAGGAAAGTTGGACAATCCGTTCAAAAGTTACGAATATTTTAAGTATCTGCGCAGTAACTGCTGGAAGAGAAGACTACTACAGTGTATGATGTCACATGCGTACAACTATATAAGGAAAATAAAAAGAGAATTTCACAAAACTTTACTTTTTGAATAAAGTGCACATTTCTTCGACCTGCTACTGACGTATGTTAATGGTAATATCATTCCCCCTGCCTTTTGAAAGAGAGAAGTTGAGTGTTCTTTTGTTATGCTAGAAAAATGGAAATATGTTGAATTTTCTTTATTCTTTCTTTATATTGTTGTACTCATGTGACATCACAAGCTATAGTAGTCTTTTCATCCAGCCGTGACTGAGCAGAAACTTCAAAAATTCATAACTTTTCAACGGATTGTCCGATTTTGCTCAAACTCTCACTGATGTGTTCTACTAATATTGCTGCATTCACTCCACCCTCATGTCTATGAAGGTGAACTTGTCCTTTAATTGAATCCCACAAGGATTGGAACAATCATCCCCCTGCATTCCCACTGATTCCCACTAATCAGTTACTAGCCATCCCCTTTAAAAATTGACAAAATTGGCTAAAATGTAACGATTTCTTTTTATTTCTTACAGAAAATATAAAGTATTTTGCGTACAAATAAACCACGTTGTAACATTTTGGATTTTTCTGTAGAACCAAGTATAAAGGAACTTCTAGTAATTTGAGTTTGATTCTGTAATTTAATTTCTTGTATTTGAGAAATAAAACTTTGGGTAACAAACCTTTGAGATTTGCTGATTGGTAGTGATGAGTGTTGTTGTTACCTACTCGTATCTTTTTCAAGAGACTATGACCAATTATCCGTAAAATAATATCATCTTTGTAAGTTTTAATTTCATTGAGTAATGTTCTACGTGACTACCATATTACCGATGTTGATTGGTATCAATATAAAGTTTACCATATGAAAAAAAAACCCCACCTAAGTCTGCGGTTATTTTGGCTCATAATTGCTCGCTTTATGCAATTTATCGAGGGCTGATGTTGAACACAAAATATCCTTTTAATCCAATTTTGCTTATTCGATTTAATATTTTCAGATTGACAAGGGGTCATTATCGAATTGATTGGCATAACATTTTGCGTTATTTTCATAAAAAAAATGCATCTTTCCATACTTTCTCAGGGAAGTATCGTAAAGCCTAATTAACGAATTTATGTTGTTTCCATAAGGGTACGCTCTCTGAGACTTTGTCCAACAAGTGTGTTGCATTTATTCTGATTAAATGGTGATAGTAAATGTCAAAGTGGTCACATATGTCATAACAAAATATAACATTCTTACATTTTTGTTTATTATGTTAGAAGATATGTTGTCGATAAGAGTTGCCGTGTATCTGGTATCTTGTGTGCTGATACGTGACCAAAATGAATACGTTGCTGATAACCTAAATAATCTCGTTTAAAAGTACAAGTAGAGTTTGAAATATTGATATTGAAAGAGTTTCGAGAGTCTAGCGTATTGTCTACTATATTTCAGAGTGAAGCCAGAGTACCTAGACCACTGGGAGTGAAATGCCTATCTGCTGTAGAAGTAACGAGTCCAGAACGAAAAAGCACGTAGAAGAGAAGACGTTCTGAATGTTTAGGTTAGATTTCTGTATGATATATTTTCCTGGGAGCAGAATCTTATCACCGTCATCTAGCTAGCCCGGTATATGGGTAGTGTTCGTCACCGATATTTATGGAACATGCAGGACCAGGAACTAGAGATGTAACTTTAATCTGGTTAGACAAAAATGGTACGACAGGGAATACCATAGGGGCTTACAGCACTGAATAATTGAATTGTTCAAGTAATAACCTTTGCAGTTCCACCAGTCATGGCCGTCCATGGAATGACGTGTTCGCAAAAGTCCTTTGCTTTTTCGTCTGCTCTCCTATTTTCTCTTTGACCTTCATTGTGTTACGTCTTTGTGATCCTTCTATCTTCCTTAACTGTGTGTGTGTGTGTGTGTGTGTGTGTGTACTGTTGTTCGGTCACTATTCTATTTTTGTACATACCGCTCCTTAAGTAGTATCTTTGTAGTATAGCATTTATTTCATCTTAAGTATGTATGTCTTATATACTTTAAAAAGTACTATACTTTATCATGATTTTCATGTACCTGCAACACATAAGTCGTAAAATACTCCAACTGTAAATGGAAAATTGGGATATGTAATATGATTGTGACATTTTGTTTTTCTAGTGATCTACGTTTTAGAAGTTACGCATTTCAGTAGATCACTTTCATTGATATTACTTTGGTCTACAGTGTAAAGTATGCATTGTTTCTATTCATTCGATCATATACTGTCAGGTGAGAATGAAAGGGCGTTCAGTTGCCACTAAACCCATAGTGTTCGAGATAACTTAAAGCCCTTCACATTCTCAACTGACGATATATTGTGTAAAAACCTCATGATCTACATTGCTTGTAAATCAACATTTCAACAATATATGATTAATTGATGCATGGTTCGTATTTTGTACATATATTAACTTT
This sequence comes from Diadema setosum, assembly GCF_964275005.1. Lineage (NCBI taxonomy): Eukaryota > Metazoa > Echinodermata > Echinoidea > Diadematoida > Diadematidae > Diadema > Diadema setosum. Next base: position 15,152,062 of record NC_092700.1, read on the forward strand.
CCGTTGAATGGAAATAAAATCACAATGACATGAAAGTGAATTGAATTGACATAGGCCTGCACACTTTTTCAGACCTCAACGTTTAAACTGCTTTTCTGATTATTTCTTCTTTTAAACATTTATTTTGCATTTATTATGTTACCCACGTATAGCCATTACTTTCGCATTATACGATACTTTATTATGCGCCATACCCGCGTAGTCTGTTGGAAAAACGGCGGAGAGATGACAACCCCAATCTTTGAAGCAAATTAAAATTTCGAAGGAGAAGAGAGGCCGAGGGGGCAAACAAATCATCATACTATACCCCCAGCGTCGTTAGAAAAAAAAAAAACAACACCCAGCTACACATGAAATTGTGAGTAAAAGTTTGACGATTTGTGGTGACGATTTGAATACTATAAAGGTAAATGACATTTTGTCGATTTACATGATTTGTTGTCCGTGTGGTCTCCTTAGCGTATATTTATGTAACGGCTAGTAATGAAGTGTGTTATCCGCTCTTTCATGTCACATTACACTATAGTATTTGCAATTCATACCTGCATTATGTGAAGTTTCCCCTTTTCCTGCTGCAGGTCTACTATGCCTCTAAGAATCGTGCACACATAAAGCCTCGTAGTCTTCCCTTGAATACTGAAAGGTAGGACAGGTAGTTATATTCGTTAAATTCATAATGAATTATAAGGCTGGGCATATCTTGGATGGTCAGAAGAGGCTGTCTGCAAACCAGAGGGTTGTACATCTCGTATTGAGAAGGAGTTTGATGTGTCTAATACAATGTAGCTATCGTATTTCTCCCTCTCGAGTAGGAATATGATTTCTTACTGGTTAAGATAAAGTCCATGTAGACATACAATGTTGCATATCAGACCTTTACAAGTTAACACGGTTTTGGTTAACACAATCATTCTTATCCTATTAGTAAACTGCATATTTACTCAAGCTTACGATTGGCAAATGTAGTTTTTGATGTCTGTATTTATTGTACGTGTAGTAATGATGGTGGACTGTGCACATCGTGTCTATAGTAATGATGCAACTGACTTAATTCTGTTGATTGTTACTCCATTTCATTCTACGCTGCTATTCTTCTTTCCACGAAATCTCCGAGTGTAATACATGTACACTATACAGCCAACTGACAGCGCTGGACGAAGCACTTGGATCTGTGTTTGGTATACACTAATTAAAGAATTTAATTGCTCATTAATGTCTATCATTTACCTGTCTTTCCCAGTTTAGTTATGCTATTATTTATGTTTCCTTTAAGTGGTCGAAAGATATCATTAAATTGGAGTAGATGTGAAATGCAATGCTAGTCACGAGCACCATGATTAAGTATCAAGAGATGCAGACGGAAGAAGATCTGTTCGTTGAGTACAATTAACAACGGTATATGTGAGCTAATTGCTTTATGCTTTCATTTCATACAGATTGTGTGCAAGCTGTACTTGATATTCATGAAATGTGTGATTCTGTCTGTTTGTATTTCAGGGCTCTACTTTTTCGTCCTTTCTTTAGTGGGCTTTTGTGAATAAAATTACGCATTGTTGGTAATCCAAACAATCCACAAATAAAACACCTACGTGCACTGAAATACTGGCGAGTTTCCTTTATTTTGGTAGGTAATTCCAATATCTTAGTTCATTCTTCCGTTCTTAGAAATAAAAGGCAAACACAAGATAGTACGGTACGTGTCAGATATTTTTTTTTTCCTTCAACCAACTTCCCTTGAAAGGTAAACCGAGGTAAGATTGAATTGTTTATTTCTGTTGGTTACCTCGAAGATGCGAGTGAAGTTTGTTATTATTATTATTATTATTATTATTATTATTATTATCATTACTATTATAAACTTAGTATCAAGTCTAACCTCTGCCGTGGCTAGATTGAAAATTATCGGGTTAGTGCGGAGCATTTTAGTTCAGGTAGTTTCCATAACAAGTACGATGTATCTTCTACAGATTGTAAGCATGTTGTTAGGGAGTCACATAGTTGTAGCTGTATTTTCTCGTTTACTACATACCTACGTCTGTTTCGCTTCTTGACTAACTCAAATTGAATTGAATTCTCTAAGTGTTATGTTTATGCTGTTTAGACATATAATTATTTTCGTCGTCCTTATCAATATAATTATCATTAGCGTTACTCTTACGCGCAACTAGGATATAACGGCACTCGAAAAACATATTTCGAAGAGATAATCATAATGGACCTATAATTATTCTCTATCATGTTGATCACAGACAGGGAAAGAATAGCAAACGTTAAACGGTACCGCCAGGCAAGGACTTTGTGTGTGTGTGTGTGTGTGTGTGGATGTGTGTGTGTGTGTGCGTGTGTGTGTGTGTGGTGTTTGTATAGGATAGATTTACAACACTCACAGACATATTTCATAACGTCTTTTCATCTCAAATTTCTACATAATCACCAAAAGCTCAACATTGTGTAATCATTTGCGGGCTATTATTGTCAATAACCGATATCATTCCACTCTCCCAGACTCCAGGGAAAAGGGTAAACATACACACAAAACTCGTCCACAAAATTTCCCCCTTTGCTGTATCTTACAGGTTGCTTGGGGAATAGGCAGTATAGGGTTTACTTCCTTTACATCATTTATGACAGAAACTTAAGGTAAGTTGAGACAGAGTGACAAAGGACTTGACTAATAAATTGCGGATTTGATTGCAAAATGAAAATGATATACCCCATGCAAATAAAAATGAAATCACAACAGTCAGTTTATGATGGTGAAGTCTTGTTAAAGAGGTCGTGTACATGTTTAATGTGTTGATTGAGGACCTATGTCATTTCTTAGTAGGGTCGACCTCCGGAGAAAGCTTCTAGTCAAATAGTCTCTGGTCTCTAGCAGTCTCTAGCATCAGGAAAAAAAAGCATAACATCTCATATCAAGGATATTGAAACACGTCAAAGTCAATTTAGTTCGTCAGGAACTGAGATAAAGACAAAATGGGCGACGTTACAAGATGGTCTCGTCTGATGGAGTGGAATTTCCAACTCGTTGCCATTTATCGAGGACAGAAGATTAACAGCAAGCCCCGTTGCGACCGATGTCTGAGGGAAGAACAATTCCCTGACGCAAGAGACAACGATCCGATCCCCACAAGGGCACCGTGCCATAGCCAGAATGAATATCACAGCGAGGAATTCAACAACTACCAAGTTATGGATTACCCGGTCCCCATATCGAGGGAAACGTGTTGCGCGTTCTACCATGACGACGGGAATGATGATTACGATGGACTCAGAGAGGTCCTGCTTCCTGTGGATACATTCTACAGTTTATCAAATTCAGATTTGCGGAAGAAGATGGAAATAAATGATGTGGCTTGGTGGATGTATTCGAAATATTGCAGATCGATCTCGCGTAGAGAACCACTTGGAAGTTACGTCGTCGACAACCGCCGAAGAGTCCGACGTCGGGCTGATGACCCGTCATTGGGGTGCGGGGATAACACCGATAATGACGGATCCGCCAACGGACCGAGACAAGAAATGACGCGGAATCTTGAGGTCGACAGGTCGATGTCGGACATCGGGCTCATGTCACTCGACAGCGGGTATACAACTCATCGTCAACCCTCAGCATCTGAAGCAAGCTGTGGTGTGTGCGAGAGTCTGGTCTGGGATGGAGACGCTCTGCCAATAAGACCAGCAGAATATCAAGGTAATCACATACTCTAGTAATCAATTTTGTGTCAGTCACATTTTTCTCTCTTTTGTTGTGCTGCGATGACGGATTGTTGCTACTGGCAGTAGATGAGATCAAGCTTGTAGGTCCTCGGTGGGAGTCCGTGACCATCAGCTGTGATGTCTTACGGGGACGCACACGTTTCTCACTTCTTCCTCATCATGCTCATTGTCCGGACTACTTTTGAGGGACTGTGAAGTCATTGTGGTTCTCTGGTTACGTTCTTCATACACCTTGTGTATTTCGTGACCTCATGAAAAGATCCAAACTTACTGTGAAAAGATGAAAAAAAAAAGCATTAAAAGTCAAGGGAAAACTATAATTACAAGAAACCTTTAGGAAGAAAATGAGAGTTGATAATATAGCCGTACAAACTGTATTATTTATCATTTCAAATTTTCTTTGAGAATAAAGACTAAATGAGAATGAAGAGTGAGTTGCCATAGACCACAGTTGCTCATAGATCACAATGAAGAGTGAGTTGCCCATAGACCACATTGACAAGGTCTTCATGGGGGCCGTTTCCATGAAAATTCATTCATCTAACTATCTCAAGAATGCTGTAAAAGCTATGTATTCGTCTCTTTAGACATAATTGACAAAAAGCAAATCATTTTATTGATAGTGAAGTGATGTTGATATCGAGATTCAAATGCTTAAATAAAAAGAAAGTACTTAATCATTTAAAACAGCAAAGGAACGCTCTTTCACGATGTGTAACAGCTATGTGCTCAAAGACGTATTCGATAAGGGGGTTGGATGGGGCAGGATCACCTATCTCGATGGCCCAAGAACGCGTAGCGACAACGGTACAAAAAAGAGAGGAGCAAACATAAGCCCACAAACACAAACACGACTACAGGAAGTAAACAACCTACGATAACTTACATAGAAGAAAGCTCAATAACTTAGTCACTTGTAGAGAATGTTGTTTGTAATGTGCAAGAAAGGAATCGTTTATTTTGCTCATTAATCCATAAAAGGATATCGTGTACGTTTGCACGACCAGCTGAGAACGTGAATCTGAAATTAGAGATAGATAATACGAATCTATTTCACTGATGAATAACGAAGTTCATAATGACCAATGGTAATACAAGAGAAACTAAAATCACAGAAAGACGATGATCACGAGCGGATAGCTCGCAGTTCTACAAATCAAAAAATCTAAGCAATTGAATTCATTATAATGAAATAGCCATCATAATCTTTGCACGGCTGTCTGCAGCCACCATCTGTTCGAAGCACCTCTTCAATTCCCTCTTCAATTCCCTCTTCCGTTTCCTTGATCAACGTGTAGGCATTCTTTTTCCTTCTTTCCTTCCATTTTTCCATCCATTCTGTCAAGTCGTGTCATGTTGTTGCTGTGTGTCTCCTGTTTTGTTCCGTCTTATCTTAAATTATATTTGTGATAAGTATATGCAAATAAGTATTTCATTAGATTTTCCTTTTGAGTGTTTACAATCTACAAGCTTGCATTTTAGTGGACCTCTCAATTCTTTCTTTTTCTCAACTGAAACATATCCTTGTTTGTTTGTTTTTTTGCAAGTATGCACGCATAGGATATATAACTTTATTTGTATCATTTGATATCCTTTTCAAAGTTGAATGTATACGTTTGTGATAAAATTCCCGATTTATTCTGTGTTGTGTTCTGTTGGAAAAAAATAGAAGAATGAAAATAAATGGATTGAATTGAATTGAATTTAAATTGATACATTCCATTGGGATGAGAGAATGGGATAAAACGTCCTTTATTCCCATAAAACGAATTATGCTTTTACCGTCTTGGAATAGGTTTCCATCGACAAAACTGAATGTAATGTCACCGCATACCAATGTCATTTTTCAAAATCCCAATTTCGGTATAGCAAGGCTCTTCATGATTATAACATTGCATACATTGCAGCACAAGCTTTGACATTAATATAATAGGTGTTATGAATAGTCATAATGTACCAATTATGATGAAATACCAACTTCTCTCTTGAGAAGCAAAATTAGTACAACACGAGATAAGACACCCGATATTCAGCTGATAATGGGAGCTGTGATGTGGGACGATGATGTCCTACGAACTTATAGAATGAATTGTTTACTGGATTTTCATGACATAACAAGCATTGTGTCATACTCAAGATGCTTACCTTTCTGTTCTCCCTTAGTTTTGTAATACCATAAGATGGCATCTTCTTTTCCTTTTATAATATTCCATTCTCTTTCATCCACACCCCAAACTCCAGTACAGGCATCTTTGGCAGGCACCTGTTGTGTAGATGCATGAAAGCTGTGAGGTTGCGCCTCTGCCCCCTTACATACTCGTTTGAATACGACACACATTATTAATTTGTGAGTCTTTAAACAAGTTGCTCTGCCATGTGCCTGTATAATCATTCCTTCTCTTGAAGCTTGTGGACCTATACTGCAAAATTAGAATAATCTTCATTATAAATTCCAATATATTCAAAGCTTAAAGGTCCAGTTTACCTTTGGGAGCAGTGGTTTCAAAAAATGTTCAAGGTATCACATTTGATGCATATGTGTAGATCTGTTGTATCACAAAACATCCTACCACATAAAATGTTCACAATAAAGCCTTTAAATATGGGGAGATATTAGCATTTTTCTCAATAAACCATAACTGTACACGATTTATTCTGGAAGCATTCTTATTATAACTTTTGTTCACATTTTGTGTATTTAACAAATGATTATGCTGATTCAAATTTTTACAGTGATGTTTCTATCCTTAACTCGAATTTTAGAACAATTTTAAAGCACTAATGATGGGTTTTTGTTTCATCTGCAAATGGTAAATTGTGCCTTTAATGAAAAAGACACATATACACGGCCCCAAACTAACCATATTCAGGATTTCTTTAAATTGAATTCAGTTATTTGGGACTTGGTTGCCTATTCACGAATTTGAATGACCAACGAGATTCCGGCGCCAGCTTCAAATGAATTTGAATGCTCATAGCTGAAATGTGTGCTCCTCTCATAAATTTGAATGCTCCTATAGTGAATTCGAATGACCGGATTTTGAATTTGATTGCTGATTCAGTGCTGCGAGCGTGGCAATTGAATGCTCGGAATAGGAACTTGAATGACAAAAGTGTGAAATTGACGGGAAAAACCTATATTACACGTCCATAGAAAGTCCTCTACTTCTTTCACAGGTTATCATTCTCCTTCGTTTCCGTCTAAAAGTCGAACATCTTGTGCACGTGAATGATGACTATCACGTCGGCATCCTGACGAGGTGTATGATACACATTCACGGATCCATCAGTACAACGAGTTCAGAGAGGACACTCAATAGTCAGAACACATGGGCATGACTTCGAAAATTAAATGGTGTTACAATTAATGCGTTCTCTTATTTCTCTTCTTTTTTTCTCCAAGATCTGGGCCCGAAGCACCAAGTCGTTGGTGGCGCTGTTTCTTTCATTTTCGTCTCAATCCTTGTGATCGCTTCGATTATCGTATCGGTTCAAGGACTCATTCGCATGTTTGGAAAGAAGCAGCATGTACTGCAGATGATCTCATTCTTTTCCTACTGGCTCACCCTCTCCTCACCGACCTTCATCGTTTTCTATTCCCACCTGGTTTCATACTCAAAGGGTAAGTGATGAATAACAATTGCGATGGAAAATTGTCACATATGCACATGGATCTGAAATTCCTTTTGAATTAATGCAGAAACCATTCAATTATCCCAGTCTCAGATTATCATAACTTATAGTGTGAATGTCATAAAAGAAAAGAAATAATCTTCCTATTATCTCTGCTATCTGTTCTTATATTGTTATCTGCAGGCAGATTATAAGGTCCTATATTGTGCTGGGATATCGTATGATACTCGTATTATAGCTCTCTTCCCTTGCAGATTGATATAATTCAAGCACGTTATCGAGCCCTTCTGACCTACTCAGTTTGGAGAGACAGTTTGTACACATCAGATTAAACGCTTTAATGTAGGCCCTACACAATTTTGCCCATGTGAAATAATATTCACTGAGCGTAAAATACGATTATGACTAAAAATTTACTGTCCGAACCCTAACAGGCGGCCAATATCCGACTGATGTCCACAGGATTGGGGTCAAACAGAGTGACTGGTACCCTATACTGCATCAGGATTACGTTACCCGACGACTCCAGTACGTCCGTACAGCAGCCGTCAACAAAGAGCGAGGACCACGACGCTGGCTCGCTGTCCTCCTCATCTGGATAGTCATCAACATCGGATTCGAAGTGACCTTTACCATCCTCTCTCACCGTGAAGAGTGGGGTACATTCGAGTTCATCGCGTCCATCTTTATGTGGTACCATTTTGGCATCTTCTGCATCCTTCTATCTGTAATGAGAAAATCTTTCGAGCAAGAGCTGGAAGTCAACCTCACATTCATCCATCGTAACAAAGATCGGTAATTGAAGAAAGTACCTACATCGACCCTACATGACATAGGTCTACAACACTGAGTACAGTATAAGTCATGTACATCTCTAGGATGTAGCTGGATCAAAACATTAAGTTATATGCAAAAAAAAAAACAACATTGGATGTTGCTATTTTGTAGATTGGAACCACAGTAGTTTCAGCTAAGCCAGTATCAAGGTGATTCGTATAGTTTTTGAAAGTACATCTAAATGAAATAACTGTAATACCCCCGTCACACTAATTCAGAATCAGCACGAATCAAGCAGAACCGGCCGGAATTAAGGATTGTCAAAATTCGAGCCACATTCGGGAGAAAAATTCAAATTCTAACAGCTTGGTAGGGAATGCTGTTCGAATACTTGGAATGCACTTCGAACCCTTCTCGAATCATTCTTGCACATTACGAATGAGTTATCTCTCGAATGCTGCTCGAATGTATTTGGAACTCTGTAGGAATATTTAGAATGCGGTCAGAATTTTTAAAAAGCACTTCGAATGCCTCACGAGCGCGGTTCGATTCTTGTCCAAAGTCTGATGGTCGGAAAGCGCCTCGAATGCAGTACAAACTCATTTCGAATGCGGTCAGAACGTTCCCGGAATGGCTACCAAATATACTTTAAAATGATCACAAATTCAAACAGAATGCAGCCCGTAAAATTAGAATACACTTAGAATGTACTTAAAATGCAGCACGAATGTCCCGTGTGTGTCAAGAATGCCGCCGGAATGGTCTCCGATAGCGTATAAAATGGTTATTTTCACCAGTCTCAAACCAATCATCCTTAGGACCATGTTGCTTTCCTACAGATTGCTGTCCTCCAGCAAGACCTTCTTGAAAGAGAGTGTCTAGGCCAATTACCCCCTGGGCAATTACCCCAGACCCTTCCCGTGACCCTAACCCTACTCCTAATCCTGAACCTAATCCTAACCCTAACACCATGCAATCCTAACCCTAACTCTAATCTTCACTCTAACCTTTTCAATAACCAGTATTTAAGTGGGGGTATATTGTATGAACATTTGAGATATTTTGGCAGAATTTGAGGTGCAACACCGTTTCGATTTCCCTCAAATTAGGTCAGATTGTTTCAAATGCTGTTAGAATGCTGTAGGAATATTTAGAATGCAATCAGAGTCCAATTAAAATACCCTTCGAATGCAGATCGATATTTTTTCACTTCGAATGCTCCTCGAATGTTTTAAGCATGGGTAAAACATTCGGGCTGGTCACAAAAATGGGCCCGAATGTTTGGAACGCACTCAGAATGTCGTCAGAATTTTTAGAATACACTTCGAATATGCAGGAATGCAGGAAGAATTTTCATTCCAACGGCATTCCGGCTCATTCCGCCTCTAGTGTGACGGGGAATTTTCTGACGAACCTAACAAAAACATCTATTTCTATTCAGTGGGTCGGATTGACACCGATACAGATATCAATGTCCCCGTTTCAACTTGGCAAAAGGCCGGCCTTCATTTTGATGTAAACGCACGAAAATCGAAATGCAGTACCAAAAGCGAGGCCACCCCGACACGAGTCTTTTGTTGATCTAAACGAAAGCGGACTCGAATGTCCGGCCGATTAAAGCCACTCGGATGTGCTGTAGAGATAGAAAGATGTTATGCCTACATGTGTGAAGAGGGTCCCTACGTCATGTACGTCATGTATGCGAAAGGAAACTTCGCCGGGCGCGGCTCGACAAGGCAGTGTTAACGCACGAAATTCTGGGCCGAGTACCGCAACGTGGGCTGTCACAGAGATCTAGTGAGCCAGAGGGGATATGAATAAACAAGTGGTACACACAGACACACAAATACATGTTTTCTCGGCCATTTTCGTCATCTTTTCATTGAATTTCCGCTAGCGAAGTTCACTGCGTTCACATCCTAGATAGTTTCAAATTCTCTTAACTGTCGTTATTATTCGGTTATTCTTTCTTTATGGTTATTCAAAATGGTATCAAAATTAAACAGTCGATTTTTCATCTATTTTTATATATTTCGTTTTATCTTCACAGGGTATCCCTTTCATTAAAAAAAACCAATGATTTACAAAGGAGCTCTGCATAAAAACAATACAGAATACAAAGTTACATACAGAAGTACTGCAAATCAAAACAAAAAATGCACATGGCTTGCAAACTCAATACAGAATTGAAAAAGAAAGTTTACATGTGATAATAAGTATACAGGCAAAATATATTTCACACAAAGGCTCGGAAAACATTTTCCACCTCTTGCAACCTATATACATCCAAAGGGCCTATAATACCCGTCCGGCTGACACTTTAACTGCCAAACCAGTGAGTTGCCCGTGCGAGCATCCCGAGATCTATAAAAGTTCGGTGCACCCTCCTCCCCCCCCACCCCCCCGACAACTTTTAATGAAATTCTTTCCTGCCGCAAAGCTTGTTAGGAATGCTGGTATCAAATCCCTTACTTTTACGAACAAAATGAATTAAACACCAACACACACCATAACCGCCCTTAACAGCTAAGGGCCTACACTACTCCGAGCAAGGTAAGCATGCTTACAACGGAACGGAATCATCGACATAGAATTATTATCCACAACAATAACTTTAATAAGCAATGTTATTATTTTATGCAAAACTTAAACACTGCAAATCTTTCTACTTCGTAGGTTTGTAATTCTCATGGCTATTCTTTGATTGTCAATCCTGTAGCATCGACTGGTGTCGGGCTCGTATGTTCGAAACTTACCGAGACTTGCGCCTCTTCAACCACGCCGTCCACCGCTGGATGCTCATGTGCACGAACCTCTGTCTCATGGGAATAACCCTGCACGTGTCCTGGAATTACCTGAGTCTCAGCGACAGACTCTCCAAAGCCGACGTCGGTAAGGTGATCAATCTCGACCTGCTCATCGTTTCGGAAAAGTGTATGATCTTCTGCCTACCGGTAGCGGCTCTGCACAGCTTTACAGACTTGAATTACCTCCTGGTCCACTTCCGACTCGCACTGTCCAGGCAACGTCGTCAGGGCAACGAGTTCTTCTGGGACGCGTTGATTCGATACTTGGACACGCTGCGCTACGGAAACTCTCGTGGTAGCACTCACTTGAAGACGTTACTTACCATTTTCTCCGTCTACATCGGGCTACATTTGGGCTGGCAAGACTGGAACTATAATGGCTTCGCCAATACTACTACCACACTTGCCCCTCCTTCCTCGGCACCTACTACCGAGTAGATGAGTCGTCGAGTTACATAAGACATTTAAAGTCTATATTGTTTAAACTGGTTTGTCTTCAGTACAATCCTCAATCAGTTGTCAATTGTTTGTTGCACATTTAGCCATTTCCATGATCGGTTGAATTTCTGCTTCTGAATCCAAATGTGTAAGTTATTAATAGATTGTTGATCAGCAAAAGCCGATGAAGCGTTTTTATACAATAATTTTTTCAATGATTTTAGTCATAGTTTGTAATACTGATATAGGTGTGTAATTTCATACCAATTAAGATTTTTAAATCTATAATGGGAATAACATCGAGTTTCAAAATGCACCTTTTAAAAGCAAAGTGTAAAAGATATGAGCTATAACAAGTAAGGGACTGCAGTGGATTTAATTATTTGTTTCAGAAATGGACACTTATTATCTTATTCCATCGTCCCGTCTCGTTCATGTCGTTCAGTTTTTTTTTTCTTCAGGTTTTGGACAGCAGTTACAATTTCATGATAACAAGTATAAGGGGTGAGAAATGAAGATTTTTTCGAGGGTAACCCTATGTACATACATAATTGGTAAAATGGGAGTTTTTTGATATCATATTATGTTGGATGCTCACTTGGACCAAAGTTAGCAAGTTGATCGTTAAAAGTAAAAGAAACCCTGATCACTTCTGGTACTATCTGAAATTTGCTGATTAGCAGTGATGAGTCTTTTCCAAGAGACTATGAACAGTTTTCCGTAATAAAAAGATGTCATCTTTATTAGTTTTTATTTCATTGACTAATGATTTACGTGGCTACCATATTACTGATGTTGATTGGTATAAATATGATTATAGGTTTACCTTATACCTCTTGAATATGTGGTTATTTTGGCTCATAATTGCTCGCTTTATACAATTTACCGAGGGCTGATTTTGAACATAAAATATCCTTGTAATCCAATTCTACTTATTCGACTTAACATTTTTCTATTAGAGAAGGGGTTATTATTATGAAAATATTTTGCGTAATATTTTGCATCATTTTCATAAAAATGCATCTTTCTATACTTTCTCAGGTAAGTAGGCCTAATTAAAGGGAAGGTAAACCCAAAGAGCAATGTGGATTGAGTGAAAGCAGCAACATTAGTAGAACACATCAGTGAAAGTTTGAGGAAAATCGGACAGTCGATGCAAAAGTTATGAATTTTTAAAGTTTTGGTGTTGGAACCGCTGGATGAGGAGACTACTAGAGGATATGACGTATAAGTGGACAACAATACAAAGAAAATATAAAGGAAATTCGACAAAAATTCACTTTTCTAGAATTATGAAAGAGCAATGGACCAACCGCTTTCAGAAAGCAGGGGGAATAATTGCTACCCTTAACAAATGTCAATATCAAGTTGATGGAATTTGTAATTTTCATGAAAAATGGATTTTTATAGTATTTTCTTTATATTTTCTTGGTATTCTTGTCCACTCATACGTCATAACCTCTAGTAGTCTCCTCATCCAGCGGTTCCAACACCAAAACTTTAAAAATTCATAACTTTTGCATCGATTGTCCGATTTTCTTCAAACTTTCACTGATGTGTTCTACTAATGTTGCTGCTTTCACTCAATCCACATTGCTCTTGGGGTTTATCTTCCCTTTAACGAATCTATGTTGTTTCCTTAAGGGTACGCTCTAAGACTTTGTCCAACATTTATGTTGCATTTATTATGAAAAAATGGTGATAGTAAATGTCAAAGTGGTCACATATGTCATAACAAAATATGATATTCGTACATTTTTTATTATGTTAAAAGATATACTTTATATACATATAAAGAAAAAGCGTGTAGAAGAGAACACGTTCTGAATGTTTATATTAGATTTCTGTATGATATATTTTCCTGGGAATGAGCAAAATTGTATCACTGTCATCTAGCTAGCCCGGTATATTGGTAGTGTTCTTCACCGATATTTATGGAACATGCAGGACCAGGAACTAGAGATGTAACTTTGATCTGGTTAGACCAAAATGGTACGACAGGGAATATTATTGTTCAAGTAATAACCTTTGCACTTCCACCAGTTCCAGTCCATGGAATGACAAGTATTTTCCTTGCTCGTCTGCCCGCTTATTTTCTATTTGACCTTCATTGTGTTATGTCTTTGTGATCCTTCTATCTTCCTTTCTTCCTTAACTCTGTGAGTGTGTGTGTGTGTGCTGTTGTTTTGTCATTATTCTATTTTTGTACATACCGCACCTTAAGTAGTATTTTTGCAGTATAGCATTTATTTGATCTTAAGTATGTATGTCTTATATACATGTACTTTAACAAGAATTATACATTATTGTGATTTTTATGTACCTGCAACACAACGCATTTTGTTTTTCGAGTGATCTACGTTTTACAAGTTACGCATTTCAGTAGACCACTTCTTCACTGATATTACTTTGGACACCATTGCAAAGTGTGATTGTTTCTGTTCATTCGTTCAAATACGGTATATTGTTTAAAAACCTTATGATTTGTATTGCTTGTAAATCAAAATGTTAACAATAATTATCATTGATGAATGTATGCTTTAAGCATACATTAATTAATCATAATTAATATATGCTTAAAGCAAATAATATTTGTACGTGTAATACGTACTTTCTGTTTGTTTGTTTGTTCATTTTTCCATCTGAGAAGATGGCTGGATAGCCCATATTCAGCTATGCTAAGCTGGTCTTCAATGGGGTCCAGTTGGATGTGAGGCGGGACCACTTCACCGGGTTAAACACCCTGCTCTTTGCGATGAATGAATGAAGCGGGATCTTTTACGTGCATGAGTTGTGACTATCTCACACGAGGGACCTCCATATCATATCCTATCCGAGGGACAGAGTGTTTTGCCTCTTGCTAGAGGGGACGGTATGTTTACACACAACATTACTCAGTCCAGACTTGGGTTCGAACCCGGGCCCTTAGGATCGTGAGGCAGACGCGCTACCGACTGAGTCAACTCACCGCCTGTTGGATGGAAATAAAAGCGCAATGGAATGGAATTGAATTTAATTGACATACACACTTTCTCATCCAGACGTCATGTCTAAAACTGCTTTTCTAATTCTTTTTTTTTAAATCTATTTTGCGGTTGTTACGTTATACACGTTAGCCATTAGTTTCCAATGATTGTGATACTATATTATGCGCCAATAACATAGTATAGTTTAGGATAAAGTCCATGCAGGCATACAATGTTGCACATCAGACCTTCCCAAGTGGACACAGTTTTGGTTAGCACAATCATCCTTACCCGCAAAACTGCAGCATATTCATTCAAGCTTACCATTTACAAATGTGTTATTTGATGTTTATAGTTCTTGTACATGTAGTAATGATGGTGGACTGTGCACACAGAGACGTGTCATGATGCAACTGGCTTGATTCTGTTGTATATGTTACTCCATTTCATTCTTCGCTGTTATTCTTCTTTCCACGACTTCTCCAAGTGTGATATATTATAGACCTACACTAGACAGCCAACCGACAGCGCTGAACGAGCACTTAGATCACACTAATTACGGAGTTTAATTGCACGTTGATGTCTATCATTACGTGTGTTTCCCCAGTTTAGTTAGTATAGCTAGTAAAGTTAGTTTAGCTAGTATTTATGTCTTCTTTGAGTGATCTGTAGATATTAATCGATGGGAGTAGATTTGAAATGCAATGTTTGTCGCGAGGACCATGAAATAAAGCCGATCAGGAGATACAAGCAGAAGAAGATCTGTTCGTTGAGTACAATTAACAACGGAATATGTGAGCTAATTGCTTTAAGCTTTCATCTCGTAGAGTTGTATTATGTGTAAGTGGTACTTGATAAACCATGGAATGTGTGATTCTGTCTGTTTGTATTTCAGGGCTCCACTTTTTCGGCCTTTCTTTGATGGGCTTTTGTGAATAAAGCTATATGCATGTTGACAATCCAAATAATCTGGAGTTCGCTTGAAAGTTTGTCACGTTGGATTTACGTACATTTACGTATCCGAATAAATAATTTTACATCTCTAAGGACCTTCCCTCTTCCTGCCCGTGTACGCCACAAACACCAACGTGCACTGCAATATTGACGAGATTCCATTTTGGTAGGTGATTTCAATCTCTCAGGCCTATATTCTCTTTCCTGCTCAGCAAAGACAGGAAGAGAATAGCAAACTGTAACGGTACCGCCGGGCAAGGACTTTGTGTGTGTGTGTGTGTGTGTGCGTGTGTGGTGTTTGTATAGGATAAATATACACCACTCATAAACGTATTTCTTTTCGTGTCAACAATTCCTACATAGTCAACAAAAGCTCAACACTGTGTACTCATTTGAGGGTTGTTATTGTCATAACCGACATCTTTCCACCTTCCACTAACCCCAGAAGAAAAGGTGAACATACACACAAAAGTCGTGAAATAAAATTCCCCTATTTTATATCTTATAGGCTGCTGGAGGAATGGACAGTACACGGTTGACTTCCTTTACATTATTCACGATGGAAAGTTGAGACAGAGTGACAAAAAGCTTCACTAATCAATGGAGGATCTAATTGCAAGATGAAAATGATATACTCCATGCAAATCAAAAGTGAAATCACAACAGTCAGTGTATGGTGGTGAAGTATTATTGCAAAAGAGGAAGTGTAAATGCTAAGTGTGCTGATTGCGGACCTATGTCATTAATTAGTAGGCATTGGTAGGGCTGACTTCTGAAGAAAGCTTCTTGTCAAATAGTCTCCGGTCTCTAGCAGTCTCTAGTATCCGGAAAAAAAAAAAAACATAACATCCCATATCAAGAAAATTGAAACACGTTAAAATCAATTTAGTGTAGCAGGAACTAAGAAAAGGGAAAAAAAAATAGGAAGACAAAATGAGCGAGGTTAGGAGATGGTCTCGTCTGATGGAGTGGAATTTCCAACTCGTTGCCATTTATCGAGGACAGAAAATTAACAGCAAGCCCCGTTGCGACCGATGTCTGAGGGAAGAAAAAATCCCTGACGCAATAAACAACGATCCGATCCCCACAATGGCACCGTGCCATAGCCAGAATGGATATCACTGCGAGGAATTCAACAGCTACCCAGTTATGGACTATCCTATCCCTATATCGAGGGAAACATGTTGCGCGTTCTACCATGACGACGGGAATGATGATTACGATGGACTCAGAGAGGTCCTGCTTCCTGCGGATACACACTACAATTTAACAGATTCGGATATGCGGAAGACGAAGGAAATGAAAGATGTGGCTGGGTGGGTGTATTCGAAATATCCCAGACCGACCTCGCGTAGAGAACCACTTGGAAGTTACGTCGTCGACAACCGCCGAAGAAGCAGAGTCCGACGTCGGACTGATGACGCATCATCGGGGTGCGGGAATAAAACCGATAATGACAAGTCCACCAACGAACCGAGTAGCTACAGACAAGAAATGACGCGGAATCTTGAGGTCGACAGGTCGATGTCGGATGTCGGGCATATGTCACTCGACAGCGGGTATACAACTCGTCGTCAACCCTCAGCATCTGACGCAAGCTGTGGTGTTTGTGAGAGTCTGCTCTGGGATGGGGATGCTCGGCCAATCACACCAGCAGAAAATCAAGGTAATCACATAATAAATTATTCTGTGTATAAAGTCACATTTTTATCTCTTTTAAAGTGCTTCGATGACGGATTGATGTTACTGGCAGTAGATTCAATTCAATTCAATTCAATTCAATAATGGTTTTATTTCGATCGCATTGCAGTCAGAGACTGAATTGCACGATGTTACAAAAGTATAACACATACACAATATACATAAAATAATGATAAAATTACAAGGAGCATTTCCATTATGAACACATTATATTATAATCAGTCGGATATGGACTCGAGAGGAAGTGAGGAGGGGAAGAAAGACAGACAGACTGATAGGGATTATGGAGGCAGAAATGAGGGTGGGAGAAAAAGAGAAAGCGGGAGTCCGCGTAAGAAAAAAAAAATAAATATCATCAGTTAAGATACATTTATAAGTTCAATCATTTGGATGCACCTGTTCATTACTTCAAAATGCTGAAGTATTAAAAAATAAATTAACAATTCCATAAAATGAATCATATCATAATAAAGATATAAACAGTCCGCGGAAGAAAAAATGGAATTGATGAAATTATCAAGTGTACAAAGACTAGAACAATTAACAGAATTACAAATATACATATTTTCATAAAATAAATCAAATTCCTCCATAAAATTTACACTCTTTCATATCAAATAAAATATTTCGCATTATCTCGAAAGCATCGTAAAAAAAAAAAACAGAAAAAAAACCACACACACACACATTGGAACCCGTAAGCCCAATCGAAACAGTAACCGTACCATTCTCTTGGAAACAAAAGATACAACCGTAAATGTATTCAGAAAGAAGAGAGAGAGAACGCGCAAAAGAACGGAGGGATAACTATGCAAGGGAGAAAGAAGGTGAGAAGAAGAGGAGTGTTATATAGTCTAGTGAAGAGTAAGAGGAATCAATGTAACCAAAAACTATAGCAGATGCGAGGGAAGATATGTGAGACTTAGAAAAAAAAATACCCCGAAAACAGAAACATAGCAGTCTGCCTTGTAAACATTCACATAATACTAACATGAGTTTCAAACATCGGTATTGACATAGGGGAAAACACGCGAAGACTGGATATGTTGCTTGTCTTTTGCCATGGGGAGTGAGGCTGCCAAAGTATTGTCGCGTGGTCAGATGTTCCAATCGGAGACAAGATTTGAACATTGCAGTAATATTGGTTCACGTTGCTGATAATTTTGTCCAATATGCGGTCACCTCTGGTAGGTTGATTAACCACTTGAATGAATCGGTTATCTGTCAAAAGAGGTCTCACGTCTAGCTGGTTGAAATCGCCTGATAGAAGGAAAGCAGCATCAGGATGGGATGTCAACAGCGTGTCGATACTGGTTAGAAGGTGTTCAGTCAGTCTGTTCGCTGTCGTTGTGTCAGGCTGTGCGTAGTAAATAACAGCGCAGAATATACAAGAAACATCCCGGGGTAAACGAGTAGGGCGAAGACGAATCCAAGTTACCTCTAAGTCATCAGGCACAACTATGTCACTTGGATAAGAAGGGTACAGGTCATGTTTCACGTAAAAGGCAACCCCTCCTCCGACACGATTCACTCTTGATTTAACAAACACAGAGTACCCGTGAATCGACACAAGTTCAGTGGGTAAATCATGCCGAAACCAAGTTTCAGTGACTGCACAGAGATCGATGTTGTGTTCGAGAATGGTGGACTCGAGTTCGTCAAATTTGTTAGGTAGTGAACGTGCATTGAGTAGTAGGAAAGACGGTAACGATAACTTACAATGATCACCACTGCTTGAAAGACGAGAGGAATGGACTCGAATTAGGTTTTGTGCATTCGAGGTTCTGTTCGAAACGTCTCTTTTCTGCCTGTAGACTTCATTGACCGTTGGTATATGGTTGCGAAAATGCTTGCTTTTCCTTCTCCCTGCACGAGTACCTCGATGAGTTGGTAATTTCTTTCTAATGCCAAGTTCTTTAATGGTGTTCCAGGTTTTCTCGGAGAGATACGGGCTAGGTAAATGTGCCAAGCTATACAGTTTGGTCAAGTTGTATGTAAATCCATTACTCGCAGGTAATTCATCGTGAAGATGTGAGGTACACGGAGCTCGATACACGGGCCCAGGGTTCGATTTAATATCACCACAGCATATCAAAGGAATGTTGAATGTGGCACATGAGTTCGCATAATATCCTACCGGGGCGTTGAAGTATCTTTTCGAGCGTAACAGTTAGCTGTTTTTGTACGGAAGGACGGATAGAGCGAATGGTCATCATGGCGGACACAAACAGCACATTCGCATTCGCTTACCAGGAGTATCGTGTAGACAAGAATCAATGCCTTGAAGAAACCCATCGGAGCGGTTCGTTCATTGTCACGATCTTTAGAAGAGGGTTGAGTTCTTTTGCTTCTTAAGAAAAGGGCTGATAATCCAATGCCCGATGTTGTATAACACGTAAAGCGAACAAGCGTGTAGAAACAGATGGCAAATCAACTTGAGCTTGGAGGTAGCGAGACCAAGTGCTTGAAGAAACGTTAAATCAAAGAAAAAGCGACTCCAAAGTGCCACGAATAAGATCCAAGGAGGTCACGATGCATTAACGAACACATTGATACTTGATTCAAGTAGGTTGACACAAGAATATTTTCGATATGAAGTGATTTTGGGAGACAAAGTTCGTAAGACGGCTGCCTGTCAGGCGCGCGACCTTTCAAAAAAAGTCTTTTTTTCTTTCAAAAAAAAAAATAGATGAGACCAAGAACTAACAACTTTCAGTCTTTAGGTCCTCGGTGTGAGTCCGTGGACATCAGCTGTGATGTCTGACGGGGACGCACTTCTTCCTCATCATGTTCATTGTCCGGACTACCTTTGAGGGACTGTGAAGCCGTCGCGGTTCATTGGTTACGTTCTTCAAACACCCTGTGTATTCAGTGAAGAGTTACCCATGGACCACATTTACAAAGTCTGCATGGTGGCCGTTTCCGTGAAAATTCATTCATCTACCAGTTTCAAGAATGCTGATGAATTAACAGATTAAACGAGATTTAAATGAAATTTAACATTGAAGTTTAATCATAATTCTACGAAGTACTAAGCCTATAATATGAGGAATCATGTCTGGGTTGTACACCTGCCACCGATCAGAGAACGCCACACATTCAAAGTATTGTGTCCTTATTCAGATGCAAATGAGTACATGCTCATGTAGTGTGTATAAGTAGCCTGCTCACATCCGTACACGTCAGTATTTAAAGTCAGACTCATTCAACCACAGTAAAAGGGGCGGGCAAGAAATTCATTCTCGCAATCACAACTCGATCCCATTCATGAATTACGTAGCACTCATTCACGTCAGGAGACGGGATGAACCGTACTATCGGATGGGACATGATTCCTCATATTAGGCTTAGTACTTCGTAGAATTATGATTAAACTTCAAAGTTAAATTTCATTTAAATCTCGTTTAATCTGTTAATTCTACTTCGTACAGCCTAATTTATTCGGAATCATGTCTGGGATTTCAAAGACGATGGTTGAATGAGACTCAACAAGCCGAGTAATTTGTTCGGGCATGGTCAAACTTTATTCATGCAGGGGCTCCATTGCCCGTCTTATGACTCGTGAGATTGAGCAGAGCAAAAAATAACATGGCTCTTACAAGAGAGATGAAATATCAAGTGACTTTTTCTTCAGTTCGATAGGCTTCCGATAAAATCTCGCAAAAGTTCTAGCAGAACTCCATCCTGCTGTGGACAGTATTGTGTCTATATCCGTCCCGCCTCTTAGAGCGGCACTCGTAGAGGCGGCGCGAGTACTGTGCCCTTTATATGTAGCTGTGTCGATACCGGCTGACTGGAGGACGCCTTTAAGCCATCGGCTAATCGTTTTGGGGGGAAACGTTGCGATGAGGGCGATTGACAGAGAGGATGAGGTACCGATTCCCGCTTCGAAAACTTGCCGTCCTGCGAAGATATTCGCGTAACGTTTGGAGAACGCAGATGCGGTCGTCCTCTGGGTATGCTAACAGCTGTATCGTCGTAGCGAGTTTCCCGGGCCTGCTAGTGTTAGTGATGTGGTTGACTGAGAAGGTGACTGATGACCTGGAGACCGATGAGTCATGTGGAACTATGTAGGCTATAGTATGGGCTCTCTGACTGGAGACGAGGGCAATGAGCATGACGAGTTTGTGAGACAGCTGTTCTAGTAAAATCTTGTCGTTAGGACTGAGCGTGCGAAGGTAATTCAAAACCACAGCGACGTCCCAGGTAGAGTTGTATCGAGGTCGCGGTGGTCTAGAGTTGAAGACCCCCCTCATGAATCTCGTTACGAGTGGGTGTGATCCCACTGGATGGCCGTCACACGGGAGCAGAAACGGAGATAATGAGCTGCGTAAACTATTCAGAGTGCTGTATGCTGCACCAGCGTGAAAGTCCTCCGCCAGAAGATTAAGAACGATGCTTACATCCGAGCAAAGTGGATCGCTTTTCAACGTACAACAGAAACGGCGCCATCTCCTATATGCCGAGTTATAGCACCTCTGAGTTGACTGTCTCCATGACCGCATGATGATCTCGGACGCTGCATGTGAAAGGCCTCTGATGCGTAGGCGTTCCCGGACACATGACATGACATAACGTCAGGTGATGTGATAGCGGATGTTGGCTGTCGGAGGAAGGGAGAGATAAAATTTGGTTAGCAGGAGGCAGAATCACTGGGTAGTCTACTAGCATACTCATTAACTTGGGATACTAAACTTTGTGTCTTCCGCAAGGGAAAACCTATGATGGCCTGGGCCTGATCATTAGATAATTTCCGTAGAATTTTACTCATTAGGCAGAAGGGGGAAAGGCTGCTGCGAAAGCGCCCCAATCGAGACAGAATGCGTCGGTTGCCATGGCTTCGGGATCAGGGCGCCAAGAAACATAAGGAGCCATGCGGAAATTCAGGCGCGATGCAAATAAATCTACCTCTGGTGTGAAAAATAGTTCAGAGAGTGAGTCGACAATTATATATGCGCTGCGAGCATCCACTCAGTATTCAAATTAAAATTGCGCGAGTAGCCGTCTGCTATTGAGTTCTCAACGCCAGGAATGTGTACGGCGGAAAGCCAGATGTTTCTGTCTAGGCACCAGAGCCAGATTGTGCGCGAGATATTATGTAACTCGGGGGAATGGCAAGTCCCGAAGTGATTAATGCACGACACTACTGAGACATTGTCTGATTTAACACGAATGTTAATACCGGATTCGTTTGAACATAGTGATTGGAGGGCAAAAAGGACTGCAAGCAATTCGAGATTATTAATGTGGAGATTCCTTTCTCCGGAGCTCCATTGTACGTGCGTGCTGCGCTTGTTAGTCGGGCAGTAGACGCCCCGGCCTTCGAGAGATGCGTCTGTCTCGAATTCCAGGTCAATGTTTCGCGAGATAGGTGAAAATGAGTTACTTGAATTTGATGCCCACCATTGGAGGGCATGACGTGCCGTATCTGACAGGAAAATGACAGCTTCAAAATCCCCTTGATTGCATTGCAAAGCAGTATTTTTCTCAATTTCAAGATCTCTCCGAAAAATTGCCCCACAAGGAACAGCGATTTCCGCTGCGAGGACGAGCCCAATAGCGCGAGATAGCAAGCGTATCTTCGTTGTTCGTTTATTTACCAAAGAAATGCATGCTTGGAATATGGTGTCGCTCCTTCTTTCTGGGAGGCTGATTGTCATAGTTCCTGAATCTATAATAGGCCCAGAAACTCAATATTGGTGCGGGGCTCGCGCACGGACTTTTCCTTGTTAATGACAAATCCAAGTGACTCGAAAAGTTCAATTCGGTTCTTAACGTTCGCCGTGCAGTCGTCGTAGCTACGAGCGATTAGTAGGGCGTCATCGATGTAGTTACATGATACATATCCTAAATTGCGGAGGGCAGCTATTGGGGGTTTTAGTACTTTTGTGAACACTCGGGGGGCACTGCTCAGTCCAAAGGGCAGAACGCAAAACTGAAACAATTTGCCCTTCCATTGAAAGCGAAGAAATTTCCTGTGTTCTAATGCTATCGGTATGCTAAAATACGCATCTTTCAAATCGATAGAAGCGAAAAAACTTGGTTTTACAAGGAGGAGTGCCGATTCAAAAGTCTCCATTTTGAAATGATGATATGAAACAAACTTGTTCAGGCCTTTCAGGTTAATGACGGGCCTAAAAGATCCATCTTTTTTAGGCGTTATGAAAATGTTAGATACGAACTCCCCGTCTTGGTGGAGGCATGGCTCAATTGCGTTCTTATTGAGAAGCTTCATAATTTCGTGGTCGATAATGGTAGTTTCACGGGGTGAAAAACTTATTTCGTTTGGAACAAAATTTTGAAAAGGCAAATGGTCAAATTCAATATGGTGGTGTTGTATAGCGTCTAAGACCCACTGGTCAGACGTAATCAGCTTCCAACTATCCGCAAATTGAGCCAGCCTACCTCCCACGACCGGGGGAGTCGAAGTCTTTGAAGGCAATTTACTCACTCCGTCCTGTGGACGAGTTACTCGCCCGACCTCGGGTTGCTCTGGCTGGACGACCGCGATATGTCGGCGCCCGTCGGCCGCTGAAGTTCGGGTGCTGCCTGGGTCGAAAACTCGAAGAGGAGGGACCGTCGTTCCTCCGTTGCGGGTACGGATCGTATCGTCCGGGGTGGGGTGTCTCCTCGGGTAGGCGTCCCTATACGCCTGCCTGAAGCTCCTCTTCGGGAGGCTGGTGTTGCGAACACTCATTCCCAGCTTCTCGGTGTCACGAAGTTCTTTACACTTTTGTGGGAGGTCGTCCCCGAACAGAAACGTGGATGATTTCTGCGCTATGTCTTCGGAACACAGCGGGCGGAACGCCGGGCTGAGTTTGGGTCGGATGAAATCCCTTCGTTTCGCATTCAGCTCGACGTTTGCTGCTCCGATTAGGGCAATACCGTCGAGAATGAGTTTGGCCGCCCGGGAGGAAAGGGTTGTATTTTGCGATAGCAGCTCGTCCGCTGCTCTCGCAAGGGGCGTCGTTGCCGTCAAAAAAAGGGTCTGCACCTTTTGTAGTTTCGAATCTGTCACTCGTGTTTCGGTTTTTAGTACGTGCCATACTTCTGGGTTAACCCTGCAAGTGGCAACGGCATCGCAGTTGGCAGGCCTTGGATATGACTCCTGCTTAGATTTCAGAGTGTTTTCTTACAGTTTCAGCCGAATGAGCTTGTTCACAATGTTAGCGAGCTTGTCGCTCACGGCTGCTCCCACGGGTTCGCTCTGGTGTTCCACCATATCAGAGAACTCGCCGAGAACCCCGCTGTCCTGCTGAACCAGATCTTCAATTTCCATGTCGATGTCGTCGTCACGGGGTGGTTGCTCTTGCGGTGCTGGAGGGGCTTGGGTGTCCAGCAAAGACATGACCGTGGACTGCAGTGTGGAAACGGCAGTAGCGAGTTCCGAGAAGCGAGACGTGGAGCAGGACTCGTTGGGGGGTACGCCCAACGCCGCTGGTGCCGTCATCTGGGCGGGGATCGCGCCCGCCAGGGAGCCAGCAGGGATCACGCCTGCTGAAAGGGTTGGGGCAGGGATAGCGCCTGCCGCTGTAGTTACAGCAGATGCTTCGGGGGGATGCGCCCCTGCCTGTGGGCGTGGCGTCTTCTTGCTTCGGCCCTTGGGACCTCTCAGCTTGCCGCCTGGGTTGTCGTTCGCCAGCTGCATGTTGCCCGGTATTGGAGAACATGGTTCGTTGAGCAGCCGTTCAATATCGCCTTGCAGGTCTTCCATCTTTAGTAGTTCTTCTGGTCGGCCGCAAAATGTACACTGACGTGTACGGATGTGAGCAGGCTACATATACACACTACATGAACATGTACTCATTTGCATCTGAATAAGGACACAATACTTTGAATGTGTGGCGTTCTCTGATCGGTGGCAGGTGTACAACCCAGACATGATTCCGAATAAATTAGGCTGTACGAAGTAGAATAACCAAGTTCATAAAGACTAAATGATAATTCAAGGGAAATTAAACTCACAGAAAGCCGATGGTAATGAGCGGATAACTCGCAGATCTACCAATCAAAAAAGTGTAAGCAATCGATACATTACATTGACATGAGAGCATGAGATAAAACGTCCTTTATTCCCATAAAACGAAGCTGCTATCTATTACCGTCTTGGAATAGGTTTCTATCTCCTAAACTGAATGTAATGTCACCGCATACCAATACCATCTTTCAAAATCCCAGGTTTGGTAGAGCAGGGCTATTTATGATTCCAATGCATACATTGTAACACAAGCTTTGACAAATATAATAGGTGTTATGAATTGTCATAATGCACCAATTATGATGAAGTACCAACTTTTTCTTGAGAAGCGAGGTTATTACAGCACATTAGACACCCAATATTCAGCTTATAATGGGAGCTGTGATTTGGGAGACGATAATGTCCTACCGACTTACAATGAATTATTCTCTGGATGTTTCGTGTCATAACGAGCATTGTATCATACTCAAGATGCTTTCCTGACTGTTCTTTCTTAGTTTTGTACTACATTACCATAAGAAGGCATCTTCTTTCCCTTTTATAACATGCCATTCTCTTTCTTCCACGTCCCAAATTCTAGTACATGCATCTTTGACAGGCAGCTGCTGTGTACATGAGTGAAAACTTTGAGGTTTCACTTCTACACCCCTGCATTTACTCGTTGAAATACGACACACAATATTGTGAGGCTTCAAGGTTCACTGACGGTGAGAAAATATTAAACATTTAACACTGCAGGAAATATGTGTATGAAATGATGGTAATGATAACGTCTTGAAGTTGTTTCTCTTCTCTCTTTCTTTCTTAAAAGATCCTGCAGCGAGTCATCGAGGCTCTGTTCGCGCTATTTCCTTTGTTGCAGTCTGCATCCATGTGATCGCTTCGACAATTGTCTCGGTATACGGGATTTGTGACATGTTTGGAAAGAAGAAGGATGTACTGGAAATGATCTCATTCTTTTCCTATTGGCTTACTCTATGCTCACCGACTTTCATCATTTCCTATTCCAACCTCGTTTCATACTCAAAGGGTAGGTGGGGGAAACAGGTCTAATAAACTTTGTTATACATATGAGATCTGATTCAGTAATGATTCCATTATCGTTCCGATTATCAGTAGGGGCCTACTTCTATAATACTAAGGAGTAGTGTACCTTTCATTCAAAGATGTATATCCTTTCAGTTACTTTTTTTTTTTCTTGAGTTATACTCTTAAAATCACCTTATGATAGGCTTATACGTGATTACACGAATATGATTATCTCCGAAGTCAAAATACATTATTTTCTTACGAACAACTATTTTTAACAGCGTTTATGACATCATCTCGGATGTTCACTTAATTGTGATTGTCTGAAGTATGAATTATTTCGTCTCCATAAGAAATATGATCAATGTGAAGAGAGTACAAATTCAATTCTGTCTACAAATTTACTGCCCAAACCCTGACAGGCGGCCAATACCCGATTGATATCCACAAGATCGGGGTCAAGCAGAGTGACTGGTACCCTATACTGCATCAGGATTACGTTACCCGACGACTCCAGTACGTCTGTACAGCAGCCGTCAACAAAGAGCGAGGACCACGACGCTGGCTCGCTGTCCTCCTCATCTGGATAGTCATCAACATCGGATTCGAAGTGACCTTTAACATCCTCTCTTACCGTGAAGGGTGGGGTACATTCGAGTTCATCGCGTCCATTTTTATGTGGTACCATTTTGGCATCTTCTGCATGTTTCTATCTCTGATGAGGAAGTCTTTCGAGCAAGAGCTGGAAATCAACCTCATATTCATCCATCGTAACAAAGACTGGTAAGTGAATTAAGGCTACACCTACGTATACCCACAAAGCAGACTCACGTCGAAAAGACGTCTTAATTTATTGGTCGCAACTGGTCAAACTGGTCGCACGTCATACAATGATCAGAAAGTGATCATGTTAGGGATCTCGACCTAAAGTTTACGTCACTTTTCTGTCATATGTTTTACCAATTGTTATACCCCGTTCCCACTGCCGATCAGATCAACTCGATCAAGCGAGATCAATCCCGATCACCTATTTTTACCAGAGCAATCCCAACCAAATGCTCGATCGTCCTTCAAAACGATCCCTTCCCGACCGCTATTCGATCTTGTACGATCCACACCCGACCATTCTCGACATCTCCAGAATCTCTCCTCGACAACCACACAGATCTCTACTCGAACATCCCGATCTACACACAATCAATACACGATCGCTACACGGTCAATACTCGATTTCTACTAGACTTCTTAGACCAGCTCGACATGACACGATCTGTGTAAGATCTTGCATCGAACGGGTCGGCAGGTTCGTACAGTGATCGAGTGAAAGAAGAATTGGTTACAGTTATTCGTTTGGTTATATGAGACAATTCAGTATTTATACTTGAATACGGCATGGACCAAAAGAGTGCTATAAAACTGACTATTAATTGCAAAAGCATGAATGAACGAAAGAAATGATTATCTTTGGTATAGGTTTTCCCGGCCAATTTCGCTCTTTTGTCAGTCCATTTGATAAAAGGTTCATTCAATTTAGCGAAATCCTCATCACTGCACATTCTTTCATTCAAAATTGCAAGTTGTTCGTTCAATTAGCATTCCGATCCATGAGATTTGCACATGTGCCTTTCGAATTCGTAAAACGGGTTTTCAAATTGGCACGTGCTTTTCAGTCATTCAAATTCGCCAGCATTGGCGAAAGGGGTACTTCAGTCATCAATTTCGCGTATGGGCAGTCAAATCCCTAACATGTTCATTCAAATTAATGCCATGTTATTTCTTTTTTGAAAAGTTGATAACATTTAGACGCGTATTTCTATGTGACTTATTGTTTCATCCACGCACTGTTAAGCAGTAAAAGTATCGTATTTTTTACCATTACTCGAGTCTGCTGTTCTGTAACGCCCCTTTTCTTTCATACATGCCATTTTAGGTCTACATGTACCAATACTATTACATAGTTTAACTTCATCTTCTTCCAGTCATGACGGCACAAGTTAGAAACAGACGTATTACAATTTTGTCAAGGGGACAGAAAAAGAATTATAGGAATATTTGATGATCATAACCTTGACTTCCTAGAAGTGGCCGACACACGGAATAAAGCGCTCAACGGCGAGATAAGTTGTGGCCATGCACATGTTGCATTATCTTCGGACTTGAAGAGTCACTAAGCACATTAAAGAAAAAAAAATGGTGCCAAAATGTCTAATATGAGTACGAAAATATGAAACGTAATGACGCTTGGAAAACAATAACTATGTTAAAAAAAAAGAAAGAACCAAACCATAAATTTGCGTGCTAAATTAAATGCAAAAGATGTTTAAATTGATTGCCAAAATGAATTTGAATGAACGAGAGCAGCATGTCTGTGATCACGTGACTATATAATTCTAAACTGAATGAACGAAAAACAAAATTGTGCTTGTTTTACGAATTTCAATTGAAAAAGTGTTAATTAGAATGAGGCTAAAGGTAATTTGAATGCTCCAAAATGAATTTGAATGAAGAGATCATAAAATTGAACTTCCGAACATGTCATCTATGCTATATTTTGCTAAATTGAATTCATCAATTAGGAATTGGACTGACAAAAGAACGAAATTGGCCGGGAAAACCTATAGTTGATAAAAGAACACTTCCTATTTTGAAACCACAATTATCAATTCTCGCGCAGGCGTTTCGATTATATAGTCATTTTTCCTGAAAAAAAAAAACGATAATAAAGACTGATCACTCTGTTTGTGAGCCACTCAAAAAGGTACCCCCCCCCCCAAAAAAAAAATGAATTCACTTGTATTCATTCATTTTATCCTTTTTTAGTAGTTACTTTTTGACGCATTCGTTATCAGTTTTTACGGCTGCACTATCGCTCAGTCAAGTAGGATATCAGTGCCCAAAGTTACAGATTTTGTAGATCACAAATTTTCATAGAGGTCAAAGCGCCTGCATAAAGATTGATTATCATTGTGTCAAATAGAATTTGAGGTGTTTTTTCCTATTGAACAATGTAACGATTTCATTCAGTCGCTCATATCTTTTTAAATAAGAGACAGTTTTGTAGCATTCTGTCTGCCGGGACACCATGTATAATATAATAGGTTCGTTCATATGCATTCAATATTTGCATTGGATGTGAAGAATAGCAAATCAAAGTTTGATCTCTCGTGAAAAAAAAAAAACATTACACCGCCAGTAGATGCCGTAGCTCTCCTTCCTCTTCCTACGCCTCTTCTTGTCGGCATTGGGCCGGGGAGCCTTGGCAGCTTTCTTGGAACCCTTCTTGGCAACTTGTCCAGATGGAGGAGCCATTGTGAGCGTTGACTTCGTAAGTGCATTACATATAGGTGGGCTGAAATTAACTTGGTCTAAAATGAAACATAGGCCTATATGCCCATAAATGCACCATTATATAGAGTTTAAAAAATGACTGTCCTACAACCCTATTTAGTCGTGTTAGCTTTGTCATTATTGTTCTCATTATTTAAGAATGAAAACGTGAATGCAAAATATGTATGTATTCATTGATAAAGTATAAGCCCAAGAGTGTGTAAAAGGAAATACATGTATCACATTAATTTCTAAATTCATGAAGTGTGCTGATATGTGGAACAGAGTACATTATTATGAAAATTAAAACAATATTACATTTTACATTAGCAAAAATGATGAAAATCTTGGTTTTTTATTTTTTTTGTCAACTCATCCCAGCCAATCGATATCAAGGTGGACTTCAAGCTACAAATGCGTGTATGTACATACAACTCTCAATGAAAAAAAGAAAGAAACATTATTAAGCGAAGCAAAAGTGTAACATCTACGTAAATAAAAGTAAAGTAAGTCACTGAGGATTTATGAATCTAAGTTACAACTACCGTTTTAACACGTCAGCGTGAGAAATAGATTTTATATCAACGTAATCAGCTTCAACTTTGAAACAGACAAGCTAGCAATAGAATTCAAGAAACATTTCTCAGTTTATAACTAAAGTAGATAATCTAGAAAATTTCCTTTCACGTTACAGTCATATTGCCAGAATACCGAATTTTTCTCAGTTTCAGTCGTGTTTCCTTTCTTTCTTCTGAAATTTTTGTCTGGAAAGTCTAATTCTACCATGTCTGCTGTTTAGGATTTGTTGTCTTTTCTCTCTTCGTGGCCCTTTTCTTTTCTTCAGTGGGCCCGGAGTGGCTGAAGATACTGACGACACTTAACTTTTTAACGTGATCAAGGACTGCATATATTTTCATGAACAATAAATGAGTGCTAAGAAAGTACGTCTGCACCTGCTGCAACGACTATCAAAAAGTGCTCGGTATTTGATCGAGTGCCGGTCGAAGCATGATCGAGTTTAGTCGAGTATCAATCGACAGCAGTCCTGAAGCGGTCGTGCAGCGGTCGAGTTATTCATGAAACTGATGAATCCTGGATCGAGATGATCTGAAATCAATCGTGTCGCATTCGAGTATAACTCGAGATGATCGGGAACTGAGCTCGGGGAAAAATCCGTCCCGACCACACTAGATTTCTATACGACCGATTCCCGATAAGCTCGATCTTTTCTCGATCACTACCCGAGCTGTTTGTGTTCGGGCTTCCTACTCGAATATTTTGGACATGTCCAAAATTATCGTGAAGGAAGCAGGAGCGATGCCGATCAAGGTAGATCGACCCCGAATACCAATGCCGAGCGAGCCCGACCAGGCCAAAAAAGCTTGATCGGGATTGATCGAGTTGATCTGATCGGCAGTGGGAACGTACCATTAGTGACGTATTAATGACGTAAAATTTACGTCAATTTTGATTCATATTTTCACGTCATATTATCGACGTATTAATGACGTAAGATCTAAGTTGCTTAGCGACGTATTTAGCACGTCATGAAAACGACGTATTAATTAATTTTCGTCAAATTTACTTTGATATGAGCGACGTATTAATAAAGTGAAATTTACGTTAATTTTGCGACGTATTCATGACGTCATAAAAGCGACGCACAAAAAACGTAAAGTTTAAGCCAGTTTTGCCTGTATTCTTCACGTCATATTAATGACGTATAAATGACGTAAAATGTACGTTGCTTTGCAACGTATTTCATGACTTTATATTAGCGACTAATTGATAATGTAAAGTTTACGTCAGTTTTGCGACGTACTTATGACGTCATATTTTAACGTATTAAAGACGTAAAATTCAAGTCAGTTTGGGACATATTTCTGACGTCATAATAACAGCGTATAATTAACGTCAAACTTACGTTGCTTTTTGTAGTGTTTATCACGTCATACTAGCGACTTATTTCCCGATACTAGAGACACGTCAGAATGACATCAATTTCACGTCAGTATTATGTCGTCTTTTTGACACAAATAATCGAAGAAGATAGACGTCATTTAGACGTCTCAAGCTGACGGCAAATAGTCCTATTTCCGCTCAAATGGAAGACATCTAAAAGACGTCATATTTGTGACGTCTTTCTGACGTCTTAGTGATCATACAAAGACGTCATAAAGACGTGTAGACTGATAATTTAAAAACAAGATCTGACGTCAATAAATGCCTTCTTGACGAATATAAACAACGTGGACGTCATATACTAGTATATATGTCTCAAACTGCCGTCAAAATGTCGTAGTTTTGCTCAAATTGAAGTTGTCCAAAAGACGTCACAGTTGGTGGTCGCATTAAAAATTCTTAACGACTTGTAAATTACATTTTTAAATACAAGATGTCACGTCGGAATAATATCATAAACACGTCGTTTACACGTCAATTCATGCCCTTTTAACGTATATTGGTAAAGAAAACAAGATAGACGCCTTTTTTATGTAAATAAAGAAAATGGACGTTATTTTGATGTCATTTTTAAGTTGTGACCCCTAGGCTAAGTAATATTTCATTACAAGATCTAATAAAATGGTGAGTAACTCAAGGTTCAACCCTGATATGAATCTAACCTACCCTACTCCTAATGTCCTCTATCTTATATCTACGTCTACCACCTATTCCTATATAGTTGTAACACTGTTGTAACACGTTTTTAGTATCCGGGCAAAAAAGTTATAATGCTTTATGACATAGTTACTAAACTAGGTCACAATATATAGGCTCAATTGAAATACAAAATATATGTTCATAACACAAGTTGAAAGTTTGAATAACGTAACAATAGAGTGTACAACTGTACAATGTCTGACAAGTTTATGATTATGACCAGAATGTTTACTTTTCAGACATGAACAATGACCAGCTTTGACCTCGCTTTCATTTTCTTTCAGAATAGATCTTGATTACAGCATGTTGGGTGTTGCGCAAGACTTTTGCAAGTAACGATATACTGCACACCTACCAAACCCGAAACACAAAGCATATAAACACACAACACCCAAACGAACATACAACACCCACACGAACACACACACACACACACACACACATATATATATATATATATATATATATATATATATATATATATATATAGACACACCCACACCAAGTGCATGGAAGGTGCAATCATTTCCCTGTCAGGCGCCCGTCGAGTTTTCGGTACAAAGAAAATACACACACAAAAAAAGCTGCAACATTGCTCATGTTACAGTGTAGATTCCGTACTTTTGTCCAGGCTTTAAATGGAGATAGAACACTCTGGCTAAAATATCATCATTCAAACTGTAGTGATATGTCAGTTTCTGATGAATGCATAGTATAAGAAATCATACATCACTTCCTTCAGTGTCAGTAGACGACAAATAGTACGTTTAAACTCACTAACCTAACTGGAAATATGATGCCAGTAAACGCTGGAACTTGACTTCTGTTGGTTTGTATATTGATCATGAATTTTCATAAAAACGGACGAGTATTTACA
Organism: Diadema setosum; assembly: GCF_964275005.1. NCBI lineage: Eukaryota > Metazoa > Echinodermata > Echinoidea > Diadematoida > Diadematidae > Diadema > Diadema setosum. The sequence continues at coordinate 15,184,930 of NC_092700.1, forward strand.
TGCAATTATCGTGTATGATATTTTTGAAGTGTATCTTAATGTATAGGAATTAGACGCAATGATAGTCCCAATATTTATTTTGTACTACGTGTAAGATGTGTGAAATATCACGCAGTTAGCAAACAATAGCGGCATACTCAAATTGTAATTGAGTGTGAATGATAGAAATGATTACCTATAATAAATATTTGGAAAATAGTGGAAATAGATAAAAGACATCAAAATACTTATGAAGTTAAAATTGAATATGTTACAGTTGCTACATCAATATTTTTTTTTTCATAATTGTATTGATATAACATAATTTCTAACAGTCTTAATGCTTGTGACTGGTCGTAAAGATGTCAGAACGACGTCATACGATTCGTTACCGTATCCATAATGAATATTCATAAGATTGAATCTAGTATGCAAAAAACTAGTGAAAATAGGGAAAACATTGATAATTACGGTATTTATGTGGCAAAATTGTACATTATATTCTTGTCTTATTCGAACTACTCCTAACTTGTGTTATGGAGACATTTAATTGGGTTTCTCACAAAATTGTGGCCTGGTTTAGTAACCATGCCATGAAGCATTGCAACTTTTCGGGGGTATATATTGCCACATCAGTCCAGTAACTAGGAATAGGTGGTAGGCATAGACATAGGGCTTAGGACTACCACTTAGGAGTGGTGGATAGGTAGGTTAGATTCGTAAGATTGTACCTGAAGATGCCCATACCTTCATTAGACTTTGTAATTAACGGAAAAATTAATCTATGTCGGCTTAAAAACGACGTCAAACTGACGTCTTTTTTCTTTGCCTATTTTCTCTATCAATATACGTAGAAAGGTCTTAAATTGACGTGTAAACAACATGTTTATGACGTTATTCTGACGTGATATTTTGTCTCTAAAGTAGTAATCTAAACATTATTAAGACGTCTTTGTATGAATGCTTAAACTTCAGACAGACGTCACAAATATGACGTCTTCTTTACGTCTTCATTTGAGCAAAGATACGACATTTTGACGTCAGTCTAAGACGTCTAAATGACGTCCTTAATCTTTGTTCATTTACGTCGTTAAGACGACATATTACGACGCCTTTCTTACGTCTAAATATGACGTCTTTTTTACGTCTTCCATCTGAGCAAAAATGCGTATTTGTGTCGACAGTTTACGACGTCTTTCTGACGACAGCGCTGACGTGTAATAGACGTCATTCTGACGTGTCTCTGCTATCAGGGTAAGAGCATTGAGCACAGTTAGTCTGACGATGTATCGTATACGGGCGCAGCTGTACTATAGAGAAATCATGTTCAAGGAAATTGCATCAGATGACGTTATTTTCCGAGACAATAAACCCATAGTGTAAGTCGTATATGAAATTGCATATCTATTGATACATACAGAAATATTAACAAATCATCAATTTATCTTAACACAGAATAACAAGTCACCAAATTAACCGATAGGCAGACAAAGCGTAGAACAGAGCACAACAGCAGTAGGCCTATGGCTACATACAGGAAAGCGTATCCACCCCCCCCCCAAAAAAAAAAAAAATACCGCGTAACAATGAACGGTATTATAAGGTCTGATTTAAGCTTCAATATGCGATCAATTTGATGGCAAAATTGAGAAAGGATGAAAAGGGAAATAATTTAAAGGGACTGTACAGTACTGTTTGAGGTGGGGATTCATGTTTTGAACATTCTTAAGTGAGATAATGAGAAATATGAAAGAGCACGTAATTTTAAGAAGGATTCAACGTTTATTTGATGAAAATTGGTTTTCAAATGGCTGAAATATCAGATAAAGTGATGATAATAAAAGGCGACAGGCCACAACTTTATTAGGATCTCTTTGTTTCACCTTGTTTTTGGATATCTCTGCCATTTCAAAACCGATTTTCATCAAATAAACTTTTGATACCCCTTAGAATTGCATGCTCTTTGACAAGCCATAGAGTGGTTTCTGAATATCTGGCAAAACGTTAAAAGCTAAATCCTCACCTCGACCAGAACTGTACACACCCTTTAAGTTTGAGAAAGTTATAAACAACAGGAGACGAAGGGAAGCAGTGGGGTGAAACGAAATGTGATTTACAGCGTGTGCGGAAGTCTTTTGTTTCAAGTTCAAGTTCAAGTTCAATCATAGTTTATTTCCAATCAAAGAAAATCAAAACGTAATGCAAAGTATACATATCATAAAATGATATTGTCTACACTTTTACAAAAGGTTCATGTAATATACGAAATAAATTATATACATCAACATATGTACAATAATCAGAAGGAACGATGCGTATACATGTATACTTCGCGAGCTTTCAGAAAATAACTTCAATTTTGGAAAATAGCGATCCACAAAAAAGCAAAGCTTGTAGGACGTGGATCCCTAGATAATTGATGAGTAAGCAATATATTATTCAAGTTTGTTTTATTATTCTCTTTGTTGCCCTAGTACACCAAAGTTCAGTTCAAATTTGATAAAATTTTGTAATAATAAAACAAATAAAAAATACGAAGATGTTTCATATAAATGCAACCTACATCAATAAATCTACGTGATCTTACATTTTCACGTTTACAAGACATTGATATTTGCAGCAACCCATTGCAGATTTTAAGACGAGATCATAATATCATAACTTCCCTACATAATCTCCGTTCATCGACAAAGGTATTACATTATTTCCTTGTTTTATCGAATAGCAAATACTACCTTGCATACACACGTTTTCTTATATTTTTCAATTTTCTTTTTTGGAAAAAGGTTGTGCCGTCTGAAATGTTGACAAAAATGTGATTTATTTTGAGCTCATAAGCAAATATCATGCCGTATACCATAAGATCAAATTCTATGAATACTAAACACCTAATTCTTTATTTTTCTTTCCTTTCTAATTCTTTTGGGTATATTCCACGATTGCTAATATTGCAGCATCGACTGGTGTCGGGCTCGTATGTTCGAAACTTACCGAGACTTGCGCCTCTTCAACCGCGCCGTCCACCGCTGGATGCTCATGTGCACGAACCTCTGTCTCATGGGGATAGCCCTGCACGTGTCCTGGAATTACCTGAGTTTCAGCGACAGACTCTCCGAAGCCGACGTCGGTAAGGTGATCAATCTCGACCTCCTCATCGTTTCGGAAAGGTGTTTGATCCTCTGCCTACCGGTAGCGGCTCTGCACAGCTTCACGGACTTGAATTACCTCCTGGCCCACTTCCGACTCGCACTGTCCAGGCAACGTCGTCAGGGCAACGAGTTCTTCTGGGACGCGTTGATTCGATACTTGGACACGCTGCGCTACGGAAACTCTTGTGGTAGCACTCACTTGAAGACGTTACTCACCGTTTTCTCCTTCTACGTCGGGCTTCATCTGGGCTGGCAAGACTGGAACTATCATGGTTTTGCCACGACCAACACCACATTCGTTGTTCCTTCCGTGGCACCTACAACGGAGTAGACGAGTCTTAGAGTTCCCAATCAAGACCGTGAGGACTCGAGTCATAGCAACGAGCCTTGTCACTTATTCATTCATTCATTCATTCCTGTTATATTTTCATTTCCAAACAATGCACATGGGTAATACAAACGTGAAAATAATGATAAAATTTTGTAACATATACAGTGTCACATGATCAGTAGGAATACATCTTGTTTCATTACTCGGACAAGATGGAAATGAAAATTGAGGACCTGCTAAAAAGGCTTATGAAGGTTGTCACAACACAACACTCCTGAGAACAAAGGAACATGCCCACTTACATTTCCATCAAAAATGATGTCCTTAAGTGGGGCACGAAAGTGTCTATAGGTTGCAACGTGTAGGGTCTAACCCGTTGCTGATTTTGCTACAACTCGCATTTCCCATAGACCTCTGCCCGAGTATACTCCTGACGCTAATAAAATACAAGATGTCAAAAAAAGTGCACTTCGGACACTTTTTTTCCGCATCTGACGTGGACAGAATGCCGAAATAAGGCTTCATTTGCTTCATCAATCTTTCATAATCTTTTCGCGTCTATAGTGGATACCAGTTCCACAGAGATAGACAGACAGACAGACTCACTCATGCACATAATCATAACCTTGGAGTGAAACAGGATTTTGTAGTTGCTGTGTATCCCTAACTATCGTTAGTTCGATAGCTTACTTCAAGAGTCAAAGCCGAAAAAAGTAGGCCCATGTGGCAACAAATAAGACAATATCCCATGAAGTGAAATCAGTCGATAAAACTATCATGATTCAAAGACAAAATTCTTAACCCGTCTGTCCGAATCCGAGTATGGTATTACGAGCTAGTTACACTGGTGCTGAAATTCAATAGTGAATGTCTCCCTTCACAACATGATTGTATGCAGGGGCGGATCCAGGAATTCTGTAAAAAAAAAAGGGGGGGGGGGCGCAACTAATATTTCTGTTGGCACTTACGGATTTCATTTCATTTTTTCTTTTTATTTCTTTTGTTTTTAACGAAAAATAAAGGGGGGGGGGCGTGCGCCGGTTGCGCCTCCCTCTGGACCCACCACTCTTACACGGAGGCGCACGAGAGCGCACGAAGGCGCACGAGGGCGCACGAAGGCGCACGAGGTCGCACGGGGTCGCACGGGGGCGTACAGAAGCGCACGCACCCGCACGAGGCCGTACGAAATGGCACGGAGCCGCACGCACCCGTGCGAAACCGCACGCAGCCGCACGAAGCAGCCCCGTGCGCAGTGCGTGCGGGAGTAACATAACTTAATGGTCTGACTGTATATGTGATGATCGCGCGCTTCATGGCTGTTAGTGTTAGAAGTTGTCATATAATTTCAAGACATTACTATTGATGAAAACAAAATATCACAGATGACTTCTCGCTCTGATACAGAACAAAATTTATCTTGAAAAAAAAAAACACAAAAAAACCTATATAACATGATTGGAGGCAGAATTGATCGTGGATTATATCCCCCAAACAACAACAAACAAACAAACGAACAAACAACAGTGTAGTGTCATACATCATAGAGTTAATCATATTTTGATAAAGATTGATGCCTGTATAGTATAATGATTGGTTGAGAGAGCTTCACATGATTATCTGCATGTTCATCTATTTCACAATTTTGGCCTGTTCAGCACTCCATTGTATAATATTGTAACAATGACGCCACTGCTAATGGCGCCAAACAGTGCACTAGATTTGTGCAATGATGTTACGAAGCAATTGTGACATCACAAAGCAATTCTGACATCGCGCAATGGTTCGTATGTGGTTCTGTCAAATATAACAATTTCTAAAAAAACAACTGCGAAAATCACAAAGCAATTCTGACATCGCGCTATGCTTCGTCGATCACTTTGTGAAATGTCACCAAAACAACAAGAACAACAAGAACGAAAAGAAGAAGAAAGAAGAAGAAGAAGAAGAAAAAAAAAAGAAGAAGGAGAAGAAGAACAACAACAAACGCGCCCTGTAGTATATGTACTTCATACAGTCACTGTAGGGTCCCTCCACAACATCGCATCCAGCACACAACTTCTCGCCTCACATCTTTCGATACCAGATGATAAAACAAATATTGTCTACCAGATTTCGAGTTGCTGAATAAAACCATGGACCTCGCTGTCTCCCAAAGTCCTCTTCTTCGTGTTCACTTAGGTGGGCAGCCTTGAAGTGAATAGTACTTTTTTTGAGACACCTCTGCCCATAGTTTCAACCAGAAACTCCGAAGGCAAAGTATATTTTGTTTACTTTTTTTAGCAGTAGCGGTACGTTAATGTATAATAGCTGGAGAGTTGAATTTAAAGTGTTAGAATTAAACTCTTTATTTCTCATCTGCATTCACACCGTGTTAACAAAAAAAAAATGAAGAAGACAGATAAACAATGAGTAACGAAAATTGTAGAATGATATAAAGATCAAACCTACCTATCACGCTCAACACTGGAACTCATGCTGGTACTTATATACGTGCGAGTGCGCACGTGTGTATGTGAGAAGATTAAAATCACATCGACTACAACTGTATTGCTTTGCAGAATGATGTGAAGTAGAGTAAAGATCACTTCACACAACGTGACATAAAACTACTAAACATCAATCTATTCATAAGCAGCAAACATGGATTTTGTGGAAAATTGGATCATGAAACCCAGGAACTCAAGGCGACGACAAAATAAAAGCCCGAGTCAGCTCTCCGGAGAAAAATCATTCTTCGTTTGTTTATTTATTTATTTTATTTATTTATTTCTTTATTTATTCATTTATTCATTTATGTATTTTATTTCGTTTTATTTATAGAGAACTGCCCCCTCAGTAATTGAGGAGTACTATGATACTCACAGTATGTAGCATAGGGCCCTCTGAACAGATACACACAAGATAACAATCTCGTTTGAATATATATTATGCAACTTGATCTATCATGTCTATGTGTCTGTCGATGAGATTATAAACTAATCCAGGGATGATTAAAAAGAGAGATCGGATTACAAAGCAGAGACAGGCAATCTTTCGTTATGCAGTATCGTTTTCTTTCTTTTTTTTCATGTTGAATAAGGCTATAAGAGTTTGTGAATTGCTTTCGGCTGATAATACCGTCCATTATGCGAAAGATCAAATTCTGTAATCTTCAACTTATGTGTCGCCTATAACGATCTTTTTTTTTTCAATGTCATCTATGAAAATCCTTTTCAATCTCTCTGTCTCTTTAAGAGTAAAAGTGTCTGTGTCTGATGATCTGATTAACACGGGTCTGTGTTCTGTCTTTATGTGTAGTTAGGAACTATAGAGGGCAGTGTCACGCCCTCTCAGGGCTTGTCGAGTAAACTGAATCACCGCAAAGAGTAAAAAAGAGTCCAGAAGCTAGACTAGCGCGCACCTAGGAGCATGGATCACAGGATGATCCGAATATTTTTCCCCCTCATGACACTCATGATAGCTTATTTTGTGAAAAAGACGTTGCTGAACATAATCGTATAGTGTGCATGGATGTTGTTACAACGTGGAAAAACACATACACACAGTATGGCCAGGGAGGTGAGACGAAATCACCTCCCAGGTATGGCCCAGCACAACACACCTGCTTGAAGCAAAGTGATGGTACAAAAAAATGTATGTACCAGGGCCAACATCCCAGGACTAACATCGCACAACTAGGACAACAGTGTGACTATAAAGAGGTGGGGGGGGGGGGGGGTGGGAACTAACACACGCACACACACACACACGCACGCACACACACACACACAAACACACACAAAACATACCACATAATTTCATACACACACCTCACGATCGTACAGGTGTGTATGACCAGGGAGGTGGGCCACCTCCCTGGTTTGACTAGTCTCACTCATTAGAGCACCCTGGAAAATATTTAACAAAAGAACGTAACGATAAGGCGGGAGCCAAACAGTAATATTGGTAAAGAACGGTGAGAAACATTCCGCACTGATGTCAGCTGACTAAGGAGACGACTGCCCCTGAACGCGCTATATCTAAATCAGGAGATTCGTGCCATCGACAACAATGGCTTCGAGATTAGCTCTGTTCTTGCTCGCACTGACATCGTGCTCGTTACCGTTTGTGACATCGACTGACGCAGACGATGGCGGGCAACCCGTGGTCAAGACAGCCAGGGCGACGTTCCTCGGAGAGCGTCACGTAGTAGAGTCAAAGCAGCTGCCCGGCTTTCGGAAAACCGTAGCCGCCTACACGGGGATACCCTACGCGGAGCCACCGGTGGGGGATCTTCGCTTCGCCCGGCCCGTAGGGAAGAATGTGGAAGGAGAATTTGACGCCACTCGACCCCCTGTGGCGTGCTCTCAAGCCGAGAATCAGTTCTTACCGATCACTCTGGAAATGACGGAAGACTGTCTTCATTTGCATGTATTCGTACCTGAACCGAAGGTATGGGAAGTTGAAGATAACTTTTCTGAAAATCTAAAACCTACTCCACATGTAGCTTCATAGAGAACACTGTATTAAACCATTGTAGTTAACTTCCTCTTCTCAATGAAAGTTTGGAGGATAAGGTAATATAGAAATGCGTTTGATTTATATTGATTGAAGCCAAATCGGTTTGATGAACAGAGGTCTACAACAATATACATGTATCATAATCATTTTGTTGATTTTTTCCATCCAAGCAATTCAAGCGTCTTCCTATGTGATACCCCAACACTCCCTCCTTGAAATACTCATTTTGGATTTTCACACTCTCATTTATCACCTGCGTAAAACAGTCCCCTTACCATCGCTGCATGATACTCGTCACGTCACTTCAAATGCTGAAATTGTTTTTTAAGACGAAAAAGAAGTGATTATAATCGGGGGAGGTGGTTCAATGGAACTCTTTAGCAATCATTGAAGAAAAGACAAATTTCTGCTCTTACTGATTAAAAATATAGTGCATTTTATTATTTCACTTCAATGGCAGCCCGAATCTCAAGCTGTCTTGTTTTGGATCCACGGTGGTGGATACCACATCGGGGCCCCGCTAGAAAAGTTGGCTCATGCACTCCCACTCCCAGCTCTTGGCGACGTCATCGTTGTCGCCATCAACTACCGTCTCGGCGTGCTTGGTTTCCTAGCCACAGGTACTGTCTTTTTCTCACGACCGGACGCAAGCCTTGCATTCTCTACAAGAAATTTAGCAACATTTAACATGATTTTCCCCTGGGTTAACTTACAAGAAGTATGTGCAGTCCACATCAGGTAACTTATTTACGAAGTTCCTAACTTGATAATTCGGCCCCATGAAAGATAAAAACACACAATAATTCAAAAAAAAAAATACATAGAATACAAATTTAGAATGATGAACCTACCTTTTAGTAGGTAAAACTGTCACTGTTTTATGGCAACATAATTAGGCCTACGTATCTCATAAGTTCTCTCAAAACCCTCATTTGGTTTTCATAAAACCTCTTCTTTAATTGATTTTGTTTCATCAAACGCAAGATAAGTATGATGAAGAATTACTCTGAAAAAAAAAAAAAAACTATTTTATTTGCATTCAATTGAGACGTTCCAGCTTTCTCTTTGCACTGAGACACGAATGTACCGCAAGCTAAATAGCTCCTGGCATGGCATAGAATTATGACCTCATCATGTTTTCGTTTTCTTCTCTTTTGGTGTGGTTCTTTTTTTTTATGGGAATTCAGAAAATGATGAAATTCCAGCAAACCTTGGACTGCTCGACCAGCGTCAAGCTCTTCTGTGGGTCAAAGAAAACATCGCTGGTAAGGTCACCCCATCACCTTTGTCATTTATATCAGAGTTCAAATTCTGTGTTTCTCCTCCCTTGAATTTGTTTTTCTTCTGTCCGCTTCCTTTGCATTTCTGTTTACGACTCCATCCCAGCCCTTTTTTTTTCTTCTCCCTTCACATTATTTGACGTGTTGTTATATGTACTGTTTTTTCTCACAATACCCTATATACACTTTGCTGTACAGTTGTGCGAATAATGATTGTACTCAAGCATGAATGTCATACATGTTGTACTTCTTTCTGAAGATTTCCTATCAAACATGTCAAAGGTGATCTGGTCACTACCCCTGATTGCACGCTGACTTTTTGGAGTTCCCAGGCCTCTTCAAAGTATCTGCTGAACTTTTGTTTGACACGTCACAAACTTACGGCTCGCAGGAACTCTTACTGAGAAAAACAACACAGTACTCACCTCCTCTTCAGTAGGCATCACATAACACTTTCCTTTTATTGTTCTCTACATCACTGTACGAATATTGCACGACTATATGTATAGTGCTATGGGTTGAGGCTTTCTTCGATTGGTTTAAGTACCTTTTAGGTACCTCAACCCCGAAGCTTGACCCCTCGTGACCTCACGTGCGTTGGCCTATCACATGTAAATACATCGAAGTTAGTATTAAAGACGCTGGTGCTTCTAGTGACAAAATTTAAAGAAAAAAAATGTAACTCGAGGATCTGTTCATTTGCCTCTTCCATGTCACAACACAATAGAACATTATAAACAAGCAAATTCCATTATCTCATCCTAAATTGCACGCATGGTTAATAGGCATTGGTGAAGACTAAGAAAATTCTAACTATATCTGTACTGTATAATTACTAATGCTTCCCCAAATGAATATATCCTTTCGAGGAGAAAAGAACCACGGGTTCAAGGGGAACGCAAGGGATGCAGGAGTAAAATCACTGCCCATTATGGGGAACATTTTGGCCATGCCCTTATTTTCCGAAGATTGTAAAGGTGTTAGGACTGAGAAAAAAAAGCCATCTTAAATCCTTATCGGTCAGTTTTCTTCTAGAAGTGACTTTCAGCTTCATGTTCAAGTTAAGCTAGATAAAGGGAGTGGAATCAGACAAGTAATTAGAACATCATGAAAGTGTCATTAACGTCGGACAGAAGACAAAAAGTTCCATAATTTATAAGTCCACAACATTATACAGAAAAAAAAATGGCATCGGTGAAATATATTAGGTTATACTAGGTGAATGCAACTTATACCGCGATTAATTCATCACCTTGCAACTGTTCCATGTTATGTCTTTGAAGACAAATGTGACAAACATAAAGTTCTGGAACATGATCCAGCAGGCAGATCGAGGCCTCTAATACTCAAATAAAATTTTAAATTGCTGAGACATTATGCAAACATTTGAGGCCAAAAGTGCAATTCATTCTCTTTTGTTTCATTACAATGTGTAAAAATGATTGGAAAGCTGTTGCATAGATCAATCGGCGAACACATTCAGGAGATTTATTTAGGAGAATTCTCATATATATACATTTTGATGATTAACAGGTTGTGGCCAACGTCATAATAACTCGAGAAATTTCCACTATTCTGCTTTATTTGACTCCATTTACTTGCGTTTACGTGAACAGGAAATGGAATATCACATTAGCCGTGAACGTTCCTCAGAGCAAACAGTGCACATGATTCTGGTTAGCCGCAAAAGATACTTTGAATGTGATGTACAGGATTCTATCTCCTTGTTCAAAAACATGACAATTGATAAATCTACTGGCATTCTAAGGCATCAATAAACTCTCATGTAACGGCGAAATCTTCACTTTAGGACGGATATGTCGATAACGTCGTTAAAGTTATCACGGCGGTTATTTCATGTTTTGTTCTAAAATCTCAGACTTTTGAAGGAATATCTCTCGCTACCTCTGCCCTTGCTATTAGCCATTGGCCGAATTTTATGAATGATATGAGACATAGAAATCAGAGCATGGTAACACATACCTTCTTTTGAACATGTAATCACACGATGCGATCCAATACAGATCATGGAGCAGGTAAATGAATAAAATTTGATACTTTGAACGAAGGAATGAAAGCAGTTAACGTTATTCTAAAACTATTAGTGAACTACCCCGAAATATTGTACATGCTTAAGATTCCCCGTCAAGCTTTTTATTTCCCAATTGCACTCTGTTTGGAAATTGATGGTGGTGAATATGAGCCTGTTTTGACGTTGCCTGGTTACGGCCAGTTTATAATATGGAATAGTGTTTGAGCACACAGCAAAATTCACCGAAAATAACTGTCTTTAGAATATCGATTTCTATCTCTATAACAATAAGCCACATCAGCCATGAGAATAAATGAGGTAACTGACATATTGTTCTCATGAATCATGAAGAGTGGTGTGAATAAAAACAGGAGAGAGTGCCGAAAATTATCTTACATACATAGAACATGTCCAACAGCGTGATATTGTTCATCAAAATACATTTCATATTCATCCGAGTGACGTTGTCATGTTTAAGAAGATTTCATGACCATTGGCATCATGCATGATAATCATATCCCATTCTATTGCGTTATCTGAGTTTGCGTCATTATACTAAATATAGTTCAATGACATATCCACACATGGTAAACAGTACACGAGTTCAAGACTTATAAAGGTGCGGTTTACTTAGTATCTTTTCTGCACGCTTTTCTATGCTTATCAGGTGGTCTATCATTATGACCATGTAAGGTAAAAGCAAGGAAGGTGCAAGCGTATGAATGCATAATTAATTCTATTTTGCTCGAATACCCTTCGACCATTCATCATATATAGGCCTACATCGGATAGGCCTACATGGGTATGTAGTGATGAAGTCCTGTAAGTTTAGCACGTGGCTTGCCTTATAGTCACTCAGACCATGGGACCTACTTAGGCGCTATTCAATGTACGTGCACAAATAAAGGGACCCAATGTTTGCAAAGCCATATAAGGGCAATTTCGTGCAGCAGCAAGATCCTTGTAGGGATAACAAACATGCAACCCAGCTCACAGCAAATAGAGTTCAACAGGGCTTTCCGGGGACCCTTTGGTCAGAGTCCAATGTCTCATGAAGTGAGCACTCCTCTTCGTGTCCACGAAATACCGGACTTCCCAATTTATTTGGTATGGAATTTGGTTGAGCTCTATGATTGCCTGTCCATGCAAACACAATTTAGCATGCATTTGTCTTTATCATTGCAATCAAGCTGAAACGTCAGATATCAGAGAAAAATTGATATACGTTCAATTTGAGTATTTTGATTGCACATATATGAATACGCTCAAAAGTAGAGAATCGTGAGATCATGATCATGAAGTCATTCTGAACTCTCAATCATGGAAAGTAGCTCAACATTCATATCTTTATCGGTGTTAGAACTCGAATAGGGGTGGAAATCTGGCACGTTCAATACCGCTGTCTTTACGGAAACTATCAAATTTCATTAATACGGCCGGAGCTCGTAAACAAGGCCTCCACGTTTAATACGGGATGCTTGTAGGAGATCATGGTTAGTTGCGATGCTCAATAATAGAACGGCTCACTAACAGAGCTGTAGTATTGTACAGGACACCCTGGATAGATGGAACTATGAATGTTATTGCTTCTCTGTACATTTTGAACGACCTTACATGTACTTAAAACGACAACAGAGTACACGAGTATGTGGTATAAAGAGGCGTCACTTCCACCCCCTCCACACCCCATGCCCCTCTCTTTTAGACTGTACAAATGCAAATGACAAGGTCATTTCAAACGTCAATGTCATCGTCACTTTTATTTCTAAAGTTTCCTGTTTGACGTTCATCGTTATTCATTATTTACAGATCTAAAGTGGCCAGATATCACACGAGATTGTAACGTATCGTAACAGGGAACATTTGCGCGAGACACAGTTACACGGATTACCGCACCGTGCCAGACTGCATGAAAGATTGCCTGGTGTGATATGAACTTACTGAACAATGTCATCACATATTTGGCGTTGGTTTTCTATTTTTCGTCTAACTGTCACTGGACATTCAGTCTGAAGAATTTGACAAGCAGTTTTGAAATTCTTATCTCATTGCAGGAATGTGTATAATGAGCCATGTAACGGAGAGGTTAACCCTATAAAGCCCAAGGGGAGGGGGGGGGGCACATTGTGCCCCCCTCCCATATTTTCGTTTGCCGCTCCTATACCCTTTACCCGATTTCAACCAAATTTGGTGACTTTTCCTAAAATCTTATTTTTTAAAATTTTTATTTTATATCACATTTTTATATATAATTTAGCTATGTCCGATATTGCTGGTTGTCATGATGGCAACTATAAACTGACAACCATGTTCGTCAGATTTTGCATGATGTTCTGTTCCAATTTCAGTTAACAGTATAATAATGGATGAAATGGGGTTTTTCTTGGCTGTAATTTGCTGAAGAACCAAAGGGTGAAGGAATTATGGTTGTGAATTACCCTGAAATGGTTTTCTTATTATTTCCTTTATTTTCTATACGACATAGGCATCAAACAATAGATATAATAAAAATAATTGAAAATACAGCATTTTCCAAAGACTACCCTTTTATTTTGTGTTATTTTCACACAAGCTGTGCCTGTAATATCATTTGTTTATCATATTATCAATCTGCAAACTCAAAATTACAATATTTTGGAAATATGAAATGCAATACCAATATATGTATTCATTCCAAGCAATACATTATAGGTTTTATATATTTCTTTATATTGTAATGAAAAGCGCCCCCATGTGTTGACCTTGAGAAATTTCAACCATAACAAACAGTGAAGGCTGACTTGCTTTTCCTTTGTGGTAAATATGAAAATGATTGATATTTAAAAAAAAAGATATATACTGGGGATAAAGAAATAAACAGAAAAAAACATGATTTTAGCGTATTTCCTATGTATTTCTTTATATTTTGGTAAACAGCGCCCTCAGTGGATGACCTTGAGAAAGTTCAAATGTTGGGTAATGTAGAGTACGAGTTGCTCTACCCATGTGCCAAGTATGACGGTCATACATCATATAATAAAGAAGTTATATGGGGGGGGGGGCACAATGTGCCCCCCCCCCCCCTTGGGCCTGGCAGGGGTCAACATAGCTTGGGCTTTATAGGGTTAAGACTGCAACCCCGCTCCACGCAGACAATTTTGGTTAAAAACGCATCAACAACAGCAACAACAACAACAACAACAACAACAACAGCAACAACAACAAGTATCATCACTCTAATTAATACGAACTGTCTGAGTGTTCTGAACCCAGATCCCGGTTTGGGTCCCCAGTCCCCAGTATCTCTCCCACTTGGACTGGTCAGTGTCACACTCCGAAAGGACGTTTTACAGCCACGGTGTATTATTTGGTGCAATTTACCTCACACACTGCCATTAAAAAAAAAAAAAAAAAAATGTAAGATAGCGGAAATTCATCCGTAACCTTTTCCAGTAGCAAGATACACCGTTTAATGTTTTATGATTATATTTGTGGCTTACATTCATTCTAAACGATTACAAGTGAAATAAAAATAAGAACATAATGCAGAGTCTAGAAATGAATAGGACATTACTTCAAGAAACTATCGAATGAACTTTATTCCCCAGGGTAGCAAGGAAGCCTGTTAAAAGCGCAGCTAAGCACAGGTTGAAGAACGCTGTAAATGCCACAATGCGTGCAATGAGTAATCAAAATTTGGCTGTATCGCCTTGTTTGGTTTGTTCAATCATATTGTTGACATATATCTACAGACTGTATGTATTTCAGGTTGAAGAGAAACACTGTGATTAAATGCTATACAAATACTCCTGACACGGTCAAAGTACAAAACTTGCCAGGTCAGACTGTCTGATACAGCGCACTTTTGTAGCATTTTTACAAGCACTTTATGTGACATATAATTGATAAAAAATCACACGGACTTTTTTTTTCAATAATATTTATTTTTTGACTTTCAAATCAATACAAGACACACTTGTATGATATTATCAGATGATGCCGCTGTGCAAACAGAAAAGTTACACATTCTTATTTACTCAAATACCCAGGAGGTAGAACCTTTTTTGAATCAGCAATACTTTCATAAAAATTGAAATTAAACTTGATATTTCTACATGTGGCATTCCAGTCATCAAGAAATTATCATTGAAAACAAAGAAAAAAAACCCGAAACAAGCACAATAATACAGCAAAACAGAGTGTCATCATCTTATAGATTTGCCCTCCCCCCCCCAAAAAAAAAAGAAAAAAATATTGACAGATGTCATCCATTCAGTTCGACATTTATTGTTCCTTCACGATAGCCCTCAAACTTGGAAAAAGTTCAACTTGTCATTGTCATTCATGTACTCAGTCATGCATGGTATTTGTCAACATAATTAGGTATTAATGGAAACAGGAAGGGTTCTCCTTTCCTCGCAACTGACGTTATGCTCTCCGTAGCTCACAGTCATCAACAGTAGCCCTCCAATGTTAAAGTACTTTTTTTTTTTTTCATACCAGGTTATACCCAAGGTGATTTGCTAATTGTATGCGACTTTCCCCATTCTTATAAGTGTGACTTTTATCATATCAATAAGAGTAGATTAATGCTCTCTAAATCTGCTTTTCTCCACACCATGAAAAGATTATAGAGAGAATATTTTTCTTCTTTTTGTCTATTTCAGCTTTTGGCGGAGACCCCAATAGAGTGACAATCTTCGGTGAGAGTGCGGGCTCCGGGAGCGTAGCCCTCCAGATACTCTCGCCAATGAGTGCTGGTCTGTTTAGTGGGGCTATCATGCAGGTGAGTGTAGTGCTACCAGGTTAAGGTAGCATTCTAGATTTGTGGCGATATATCGGATTAGACATTCATACGATGAGTGTGTGGACATTTGTTGATTAATTATATTCTGCTCAGCTCTTTCTTTCGTACACATCGATTTCATAGTCAAACCAATTTTTTTTTTTCAACCGTATATTATTTTCTAGCACACATTTGATAAAAATCGATATTTATGTAAAGTGTATTGTTCAATAGGCCTCATACATACCTATATGCCTATGATTATAGAAAGAGAGAGAGAGAGAGAGAGAGAAGGACGGAGAGAAAGACGGATAGACAGACACACACATATGTGTGTGCGTAAGTATGCGCGCAACTTGTGGTGGTGATGGGGGCGGTGTGTGTGTTTGTTTGTGTGTATTATGCCGATAAGTATCAACATGCATGAATATGGTCTTTAGGGCTACTTTGTATATCTATGACTATTTGGCTGAAGTAAATATTGTAAACACAAGCGAGGTGGATGCGGTTCTCTCATCGTTCTTTCAGGTTTTCGACCGTTTTAGTCCTGTATGCCCTTTTTCCATTTTGTTGGTCTTCGAAAATGTGATTACTATGAACAATCATTGACATTTCAGGCCAAAAACAAACAAACAACAAACAGACACAACAAGAAAAAGAAAAAGAAGAAGTGACGAGACAAATTTGTATAGATTCTGCAACGTAATTCTTTTTTTTTTCTCCATTTCTTCATTTCTGTCAGAGCGGCGCTCTCGCTCTTTGGAGCAACTTCCCGGACAAGGCCACAGGGGTTTACCTCACCACGCAAATTGCTGCAGAAGTCGGATGTGACGTCACATCATCCAAGGCGATGGCCGAGTGTCTACGCAGCAAGCCGTTTGAAGAGCTCAAAGCCGTGCAGGAAAATGTAAGGACTTTAATATTTTCTCTTTCCGTCCTTTTATTTTTTACAGAACGTCACCCTGATGGGACTATGAGTTGATGTCGGGCCACCAAACTTACAAAAAGTTGCCTTTTTGTGGTCCGAGCGAGCACCCGAGATTGAAAATGGATTACGGGTGTTATTATTTCATTTTAATGTCGAACCATTACCATTAGGGTCAAATTTAACGATTTAGTGGCTTGATCGAGCTAACAGCGAGAAAACAACGACAAAAAAAAAAAAGAAGAAGAAAAAAAAAAAAAAAACGTCAGAGCTGAGTTCGGCTATTTATCAATGTTTATTATGACATGTACGCGTCGGTATGTTTGAAATGCGTAATGAAGGTGTTCCCTTTCGAAAACTCAGATGATACGCAGTGAAAACATCCCCGTGCTGAAATATTTGAAGGAAGAGAAGGATTCTTTGTATGTCTCTGAAAGAACAAAATGATATTCAATTTTTATCACAACACATTACGAAGCCAGAAATCGATAACTGCACATTTGGGTGGAGTTTAGAACGTTTTCGCTCTTTTTACTTCAGGTGTTGTTGTTTTTTATCGCCAGATTCCATAGATACAGCGCCCTATGAAGCAGATTCGGTACCATATGTACTGTACTATATTCTGTAACACCCCCCCCCCCCCCCGTATACAGACAACTTTCGAAATTGCTCGCTACATGGTCTTGCCTGTGCCCGACGGCGAGTTTTTACCGAAAAGCCCCGCTGAACTGGCGGCCGAGGGGGCCTTCAATAAGGTCAACATCATCAGCGGCTGCCTGAGTGAAGAGGGAGACGTGATGGCCAACGGCGTAATGTTCGGCCAGGACCCCGATGTCAAGCCGTCTGTGAATGAGACCGTGTTCAAGGTCATGCTCGCAACCATGTACCAGATGACTGAGCCAGTGGTCCAGGATATGGCAAAGTTTGTCTACTGCAATGACGAAATGGTGAGGATTGAAATCTTGGTGTTGACTGCCAGTTTGTTTGTCCGTGTGTCTGTCGGGAGGTTGTTTGTTTGTCTATCTTTCTTTCTATCTTACTCACATTTTCATTCTATACTGTATCTGTCTATCTATCTTTCCATCTATTAGTGTGTGCATCTTTTATACTCATCGTATGACATCAAATATATTGAAGCAAAAGACGGAATGCATATTGATAATATGATTTTATTGAATACTGATTGGGAATGATAGCGACATTAGATTTCACAAACCAAAAAAAAAAGTTTCTGTTTGTTTGTTTGTTTTTTACTTATTGTTACCAGTAAGACTTCATACACGTGCACCAATTATTCTTTGATAAAGAATAGAAACCAATTGATTAATGATATTATCAATTGGGAAATAGATCTCTGTTAAACTGAAACGGCCAACACCTACGTTATGGATCGACAGAATCCGAGATGATTGATGTCTCACACAAGAATCCAATTTTATCATTTTACAAAATATGACAGTCAGAACATCTGATTCATAATAAATTACACTGAATAGAACTGATGCATAGTAAAGGGGTACTGAACAAGCTGAAAGGTCAAAGATTTTTTTTTTTTCAGGTGTAAGTCGATATGTAGGAAAGAACAGTGGCAATACAGTGTCAAGAAAGGGTAGAAGTATGTAGACAATAACAAGTATTTCATACATGAACGTAGTAGTAGTAGTAGTTGAAGTAGAAGTGAACGATGAAAGGTCAAGTTCAAAGGTCACTACGTCGAAATTACATTCTAGAGCCATAACTTCAGCTAAGAATATTCATCGGTATTGTTATCTGGTTGGGATATGAATAAATCAACAATGAATTGTTTGAAACGGCAAAGGTGATAGGTCTAAGGATAACAATCACAGAAAATTAATTTGAATGAAATTTCTTCATCGTATAAGCCTGCTAGTGGAAGTGTAAAGATAATCCGAATTGAATTGTACAGAATTTATTATTGATAATTAGTAATTTTTTCAAGAAATTCAAATTGGTCCCAAGTCCAGTGTGCGCAACGGTGGAAATTCCCTGGTTGTCTTTGTGTACATTCCCTTTTACGTAGCTTGTTTCCGACGCAGTTTACCGGCATTTATGTTTTTTTTTTTTCATTTTAAGTGATTTCCTCTAATTACGTGCACATGTTTGTAAATCATTACTGTGAGTTACTGCCTACAGAGAAGTAGTTGTCTCAAGAGGTTTAATTCACAATCCTTTTCGCTAGCCACGGTACACATAGTTGCTGTTCTATTTTTTTATTCTTGCAACTTTTTAAGTTGTGATGTTCACTCTTCTACCTCAACACCTGCTTACTTTACAGCTCTCAAACCCGGAAGCTAACTTCATTGACCCCTTATGTGATATGGCGGGAGACAGCTTTTTTCTGTGCCCTGCTTTCTCTTACGCGAGGCAACTGAGTGCGGCTGGTCTCAACGTCTACTCATACGTCATGACCCATCGGCCGAGCCACTCCATCTGGGGTCGCAACAAGACGTGGATGGGCGCCACGCACGGCGAGGATATCGCCTACGTCTTTGGGTCTCCCTTCGGGGTGGATAGCGAGGACAAGGAAGCGGACTATTTCCTGATTGGTCGCTTCACCGAAGATGAGGTCGAAATATCCCGGCAGATCATCAAGTACTGGTCAAACTTTGCCAAGACAGGGTAGGCTTTGATTCTTGGTACTTCAACATTTTACCTTCGTGATGCCAAATAACATATGAGGGCTATATTTTTTAATGATGCCTGCATGACATCAGGCATATGAAGATCCAGACATGACGTCCATTTAGTGCAAACAGTTTTTCTTCATGTTTATAAAGTCAGCATAATGAAAACTGGTACTTTTGATGTGTAAAGAGCAAAACAAAAACAATTTACTGGAAGGCATATCACATGACGAAAGAAACTGCAACATTGAAATCCCTCCAAAAGAGAAAAGGAAAAAAATCATACAAAAAACTCACCGCACCTCTTATCGAACCTAAAATCACTTGGTCTCGTTTCCTTAATTCGACAGAATTGTAAGTCCCAGGAGATTTCAAAGAATGTGTGAACAGAACTGATTACATGTACATACAATAGAATGCTTGAACACAGCCAAAATACTGCTGAGTATAAGATTGCTTGATCATAATTTGGCGTTTTACTGTATTCACCAATTTAGTCTTCTGTTCGTACCATCACTTCTTTTGTCGTTTCAGTGATCCTAATTCAGGATCCGACGATGAGAAGTATCCAACATGGCCCAAGTACCAGGCCGACGCACCGGTGTACAAAGAGTTGGCCCGCTCCTTCGAAACACATACTGGAACTATGTTTGGCAAACGATGCTACTTCCTCGAAAAAGTGCTACCCAGTCTTATACAGAATTCAGGTAATTAAAAACAAGTTTTCAAACAATTAAAATCAACGAATATCAAACTTTGATAATTATCATTTCGTAGTTGGAATTGCTATGGAATTGGAATTTGCTTTAATGATAGAGTCTGAGAGATGGA
Source organism: Diadema setosum (assembly GCF_964275005.1). Taxonomy (NCBI): domain Eukaryota; kingdom Metazoa; phylum Echinodermata; class Echinoidea; order Diadematoida; family Diadematidae; genus Diadema; species Diadema setosum. The sequence goes on from NC_092700.1 coordinate 15,205,367, forward strand.
AGTGGCAAAATATTGGAAAATGCTCGAAATATTTGTTCATTGATGATATTCTATTTATCTGAACTACGCATGCTTTTATTTGGATTCCAACGTTTCAGCACAACGCTCCTTGTACTGAGTGATGTCTAGGTTAAGATGTTGTAATCTTGGACAATGTCCTTTGTTGAGGATATAATGCTTTGCTCAGTCGTAGAAAAAAAAATAGTTATGTACTTGCTGCCTTTTGCCTTTTGCCGGAGTAGGGTAAAGATCCTAACGTTGCCAAATTTATAGTATGTAGTACTATGGTCCTAACATTGATGCAGCGATCCTTCACTGAGACCTGAAATCCACACATCTGCTTGGGTCTGTGATAATTACTGAAATTCAGTGATAAGTAAAAGTTGAATATTAACCTTGTATACTGCAATACGTTTCAAAGATCTAAACGCTGTAACTTTACCCGTGCTGGACAGTCTAATAATGGTGGGTATAAATAGTGAACGATCACGAGTGCGATGGTACAACAACGAGGTAAAAGATAAAGGCGCTCTATTCCAATTCTGCGTTTGTTTTTATCACAGCTGAAATGGCTCGTCTGAAGGCTCTGTTGGAAGAGAAGGTCAATGCAGACAGCAGCAAAACCTGCGAAGATCCAGACAACTGTCCCGAGAACTAGAACGTCGGAAAGAGACAAGACTAGGATCAACGTGACGCATCAGAGAACACGGGCTTCCGAGATATAGTATCGTAATCATATATCGTATGTGAGTTAACGGAGAATAAAATACAAACAAGTACCCGTCACAGATTCAAATAATTTGGCGAGAATTAATGTTGTAGATTCTGATCTTGTTTAGCTTCTCAGTGCCTTGTAGTAATGGTTGTCATGACAACCCAGGTCATCTTTACTGACTCGAGATTTCAATCGATCAGATTTTTCTTGAGTTTGATCATTGTTGGAGTCCCACACATCTTAATTGTGATCATTTTCAAAGAAATATAAAGATAAAATTATAATTTCAATTTACTCATCGCGGCTTTCCCTATGCAATTTCTTCGAGCAAAAAAAAAAAAAAAAAAGAAAGAAAAAAAAACCTTTTCTACAATAATGACTGATATTCCAAATGGGTTACATGAGGCGTATATCCACTCTTTATCTGATTGCGTTTGCATTATCTTGGCTACTTGATTTTGGTAAGAGGGAGAACGTATGAACACATTGTCAGTAATTTACATTAGATACAGATCCTGTAACATGTTTCCTTAGTAACAAACATTTGACCTATCTCACTTTAAAATGCATATTGTAAGCGAGAGATGGATCTCAATAATTATTATGAATACTCCCTGAAACGAATACACGATATCCACGTACAAATTGTTTGTTACAAAATGACGAGACGATTTTTGACACATCGGTAGAAAAATGTCAGAATTACGTATTTTGTGGGATTTTACTAACATGGAGGCCTATGGAGCATTCGTGTTTTTTTTTTTATTTTTTATCACCGTATATTCTTTGTACCGTGTGAGCACCATCTGAGATCATGCAATAAATTATTTTGAATCGAATGTATAACAATGTATGTGTATAATAATGTTCTTTGATAAAGACATCGATTTATCGAATGTATGCTACTTTCAGGCAAAGATTACATTTTATGAAATTGTGTTGATGGCAATGCCAAATGGATATCAAATATACTAATCAATACCTTCCTATTTCTTCCTTTTCTTTTTTTTTTCCGAGGTGTTTTGCATACGCCTAGGGCAGATATGTAGCAGAAAATTGGTCGAGATGCTTACATCCGGCGGAAAGTATGAAATTTTGCATATAGGGGTATTTTGGGGCGCTGATTTCAAATATTGCCGTATCCAAGAGATCTAACCACGGGGTCGGCCGCCATTTTGAATTGCAATATGGCCGCCATCACAAAACAAATTTAAATATCCGTACCTTCAGTTCTGAATGACCTGTTGCGCCAAAATTTGGTACACATGAGCGTTTTGACATATTGAATGTGATGACATTGATTTGAAGTGTCTGACAAACAGCGAATGGCCGGTTTTTTGAATTTCAATATGGCCGCCTCGACGAAATATTCAAAATTCCTATCTCGATTTCTAAGTGGTAAGTGACGCCGAAATTAGGTGTAAACAAGTATTTTAACATACTGAGTTAAGATATTAACAAATGTGATGTGTCTGACAAACGCAATGCCTGCTATTTTGAATTCCAATGTGGCTACGAAGGCAAACATCACGACTAACATTCACGGGCATGTCAAAAAGTGCAGCAAGTAGGAAGCAAACTGCACCTTTCACTGACGTCACAATGTAAATACAGCAGCGCGTATTCAATCAGTTACAAACGCGCGCTCAATCAGGTAGCCTAATTTACAAACCCAAACACTCCAACAGGGCAACTATGTATAAAAATTCAAATTGGTTGCCGTCCAGCTTGTCAGACATATCAAATAAGTCTGTTATTAAAGTCATCATATCACCTTGCTTTTACGTATCAAATTCTAATGGATTATGTCATTCAGAACTGAAGATAGGGATCTTTGACGGCGGCCATATTGGAATACAAAATGGCGACCGACCCCGTGACCAGATCTCTTGGATCCGGCAATATTTGAAATCAGCGCCTCAAAATACCCCTATACGCAAAATTACATACTTTCCGCCGGATTTGGGCATCTTTTTCACATATCTGCCCCACTAATACAGTTAGTGGAATTGTGTTACATCTTTGTTATTGCGACTTTTCATTAAGCTAAAAGTGAAATGTATTTCCTTATTCCGAAGTTCCGTTATTCCGTAACAGGCATATGCTCTATGAGGTATTCGTAAATCCGAAAATGAAATAAGGTTCCGAAAAAAATCCGAAAATGCAGAAGAAGAAGGAAGAAAAAACAAAAACAAAAAACAAGTGCGCACCAGCAAACCTTAGGAAAACCGAGTCTTATTCAAATTTTTGGATCAACGAAATTGCGGAATAATTAACCTAGTTTCATTATAGAATTAACGAACTTTATTTCATTTTCGGAATTACGAACTTCCGGAATGGCGAATCTATGGAATAACGAACTGCAACCGGAATATATTGGTAGTATATTATAGAAATGATGAGTGTATATGAATAAAATGGACAGAATATGGTTCATGAGATGAAAGATAAAAATTAATGATCCATTCAACGAGGGGCAACAGAGTTGAATGGATCATTCATCTTTCACCTTATGAAATACATGTATTCTGTCCATTGCATGAAAGAAACAAAAATGTGTGTGTTTTTTTTTTTTTTTGGTATAACACCTGAAAAGGATCATTATCATTCGAGGTTTTATGAATTTAGAAACAAGAGGAAAGTGACAAAATTTCAATAAGCGTCACCAATCTCATGTACACTGCAAACGCAAGGGTTTTAAGTACGTAGTGAGTTGGGCTCTCGGCGTGCGTGCAATGGGGCAAATCGTATGGATCCAAGATTGCAAGGCAAAATGGAGCCTCAATTTTATGAATGATGACGCAAAAGTATAGACGGACAAATGATCAATATCAGACAAGCAATCAAATGACAAGGATCTATTTAGGTGTTATATAAAATACAACATAGTCTATAAATCTAATACATTCAACAAAGTCTGCCTCTCATCAATTAGACTATATAGCTATGAGAGAAATCTTATTGCCCAACCTAGCTACCAATGGGTCTTCGGGCTCGTTTAACCGGTGAACAACAACAACATCATCATAAACATTATTATCATTATTAGTATAATAATAATAATAATAATAATAATAATAATAATAATAATAATAATAATTATTATTATTATTATTATTATCATTATTATTATAATAATTATTGTTATTATTATTATTATCATTAACAACAACAACATCAACGAACATCAGATACAAGACGAAGAAGGAGAAAAAGAACAACAATTAGAAGAAGATTAGCAACAAAAGTATGGAATGAGTAGATCACATTGCGAAAGTAGGTTTGATGTAGACGACAGAGGGAGGAGGCAACTTTCGTTACCCGAAAAAAAAAAACACCCTTGCAAATAATCGCTATGTCTTTTCATGCCTTTCATCTCGGCTAAGCAAAGTGAGCAAAGAGACATATGCATAATAACTGCATGGTGTGCGTGTAGAACTGTCCCTTTTACACATTGTGCACTGGACTTGTATTGTCGCTGCCTGGTATTTTGTGTATATATTTTATCTCCTATAATATGGCGACCAGGGATGAGATCTCATAGCATTGTGTCCAGTGGAAAAGGCGCTTTATAAATGCTTATACAGTATTATTGTTATTATTTTTATTATTATTATTATTGTTATCATTATTATTATTATCATTATAATAATAATAATAATAATAATAATAATAATAATAATTATTATTATTATTATTATTATTACTATTATTATTATTGTTATTGTTATTATTATTATTATTATTATTATTATTATTATTGTTATTATTATTATTATTATTATTATTATTATTATTATTATTATTAAACGTACAAAAAAAAAAAAGGATTCCCACGTGGTTTATACGATTTCATTTACCCGAACAATAACACAGCTGTTATGAGAATAAGAGTCAAAGAACCAGTTTGTAGTCATAAACAGAGCATGGTCTTCCCGAGCGCATGTGACTCCACCCAGGAGTATAAATGGGTACCCGGTAGGATGGAAAGCTTATGTTGGTTGATAAGCATGTGCGCGCCTGTAAAAATGGCTGCGACTGGCTGGAATGCTCCCCAGGGAGTGGAGAATGAGCACTGTTAGTGCTGGTTGAGTATCCAGTGACCGGGGTAATAATAGTCTGTAAAGCGCATTGAAACCCTGAAGTGTGTGAAATGCGCTATATAAAAACCAGCTATTATTATTATTATTATGTATTTTGAAAGTGAAATCTTGATAGAACTCAAAGCAATAACATGCAGTTGAAACGCCATATCATAGTTCAACCGAAGGGCGAAATGTATCATACAAAAAAGACAAAGAAAAAAAAAACCTGACGCCCCCACCCCCCCCCCAAAAAAAAAATGATATTGACTCACAAATATCAACAATACATGTGAAATATAATAAAATGATATTACAGATTATGGACACAAATTTTACGTACAACATTACGCACAAAAAAATATTTTATTGCAAAGATGTATTTGACCTGCGGTGTAGACGGTGATTTGAGTTTAGACACTGAAGTTATTAATATGAAACAAAAGCAACATACCCGTTGAGAGAAAGTGTCATTGAAATAGTAGGCCCTATTGTCATGAACATTCGTCTCGTATATATAGTGACGCAATGATAGGCTGATAGCGAAGAGATGCGTTGTGAGTGAAGAATGAATTAAAGTACATTGTCCTGAGCTGCACGTATGCCAAGTTGATATCAACTACATGTATTTACCAATATTAACTCCTCCCCCTGTCTCCAATATGAAACGGACCTTGTACTCTTTGGGCACTATCTAACCAACTTCTTCTCCGAAAACTCTTGAGTGCCTATCGAGATCGCAAGCAGACTGAGCAATATTTATATCATAAATCCATGAAAAGATTACGTGAAGCCGCGATCGCACAGAAACCTGTACGCGTGTACAAACACAGGCACGCACTCATTTCCAAGCGTCTTGAATATCATAGCACAGATTTTTTTAGTGGCGGAAAGAATGGCAGAGTGCAAGACAAGACTAGCGATGTCTTCCTGGGTTTCCATTTTGGTCGTCGGTGTCCTACTCGTGTGCGCTGAAGGCGATGTAGAGGAACCAGTTGTTTCGACGTCGACTGCGACGTTTCGGGGGAAGCGAGTTCCTGTGAGCCATCCACAATTGCCAGACTTTCATGGAGGTGTGGACGCCTACACCCGCATCCCTTATGCAGAGCCTCCGGTGGGAGATCTGCGCTTCAAGCGTCCTGTACCCAAAGTCATCGAAGGGAGCTTTGATGCCAGAAGGGAGAGCGTGGCTTGTTTTCAGGCTGCTTTCCCCAGAATGGATTTTGGGTTGGAAATGTCGGAGGACTGTCTCTATCTAGACGTTTTTGTGCCTGCAACGAAGGTAAAGCTGAAGTATCACTGCGTAGATTTGAAAACATAACCAAGGCCTGTACATGTAGCCTTCAAAATCGATGTGTGTCGATCTTTATGTGTGAGAATAGATTGTAAATCATTTCTGTTGAACACCTCTTCTGCCAGCTATATTTCACAGTGGTCATTTTTTTTTTTTGGACAGGTTTATGGTCACACTGTCATTAGGAGTAGCAGTATGATACCAAAACATTGATAATGGCCACATTTTATTGGAGATGGGGAAAGAGAGAGAGAGAGAGAGAGAGGGAAAAAACGGAAGGAGAAACAGTTTGCAAACATCCGATGCCCTCTCTTATTAACCGCATGTTCACGCGAGAATAAAATGCCATATATAGCATGGTAGAGTCTGAGATGATTAGCTGATTCTATTCACAATGATACATTCTGCTATATCTCTTTTCCTTTGTTTCTACCAGTAATTAATTTCTAACCTCGATCCCACTAGTCGTCCTCATCAGCAGTCCTCGTATGGATTCACGGTGGTGGGTTTCAGGGCGGGGCAGGATCGATCCCATTCGGTCTTCCCATCCCTCTGGCTGCCCTGAATGACGTCATCGTCGTCACATGCAACTACCGAGTTAATGCCTTCGGATTCCTGGCTACCGGTGAGATGATCGCACAATATGCACAACGTCTTGGGAGAGGGGGGGGGGGGGTGGAAGAGATAAGGGGGGGGGGGGTGGGTAATGACATTACCTTTTATGAAAAATTGCAAGCTTTAAAAGATGACAAGTACATTAACAGACATAAACAAAGAGAGAGAGAGAGAGAGAGAGAGGGGGGGGGGGGGAGAGAAACATATGTATCAGGTTTGATGATACCTCGTCTAACATTCTAATTTGAGCAAACGTGAATTTGAACAATTCGATCTACAAAAGTTTGAAAAGTTACCTAAATTGGAGTGTTTGTGTATACAGTTGTTGACGAAAAGGTGATCCCGATTGTATAAAAGAATCTGTAATCACTTTCTAATTTACATTAACAAACTACTAGTAGAATATGATCTTATTGTTATGGATTGTGACTTCAGGGGCAGTCACGCTGCTTCGTGAGAGTTGTGATGTCCCGAGGGGTAGAACAATAGATGTGATGAAAGGCCCATCAGATGCTAGTGATAGTAAAGTTTCAAAAAGAGAGCTGCTTCGTATAATTATGTTTGTGTGCGTTTGTGTGTGTGTGTTTGTGTGTGTGTTTGTTTTATGTCGTTGTCGTTTTCTTTTCCCTGTCTTCATCTTTTTTTTTCAAGCAATTTGTCTTATAGCCTTGTTTTCCCATTACTTTTAGTTTTTGCTCTTTAGGGACAGTATTTTCAAAAGCCCTGCTTTTCATCTGTTCCCTATAGTATCCATAAACTTTTCTTTGATACAATTTAATCACAGTTAACCTATTATAAACATGTTCTCTTAGACATACAGAGATTATAGAGATAGAGAATATAAAGATTGGCAAGCATGGCTACATTCAACAGACAGTGTTCTAAGTGGATACAAAGGTTATAGGGCAGAGGGCATCTTAATATATGATAACAATGTATTCGCTTATCGACTAATACTTGAATTAAAAGTAAAACCTGAATGTAGATGTAACGTAATAGGACACATAAGCAATGTACATGTACCATTTCGTGTGATAGCAAGCCTATTTTTGATAAACTTTCGCTAACACACTGAGGAGAGACTCTTTCTGTGAGACAATGTGTTTATATTCAAAGTATTTATTCATGTATACCAGGTCAGTGTGCTGGATGATATCGGCAAAACAGGAAACATACTGTATATTCTAATCTAAAATGGGATCTTGGGATCTTGTCATCACCAAGCGTACAGACCTTAGCAGTGTTCTCCACACACGGAGCTATCCACAGTGCAGACTGCGACTCGGATCACTCCCTCGTCAGCAGTAAAGTGAGATTGATGACAAAGAAAATACATCGAACCAAAACCAAAGGTCTCCCACGCATCAACACCTGTTGTATCAACGACCTCGAGAGCTGTCGACGATTTCATGATACGTTCAGTGAGAAAATGATCACTTCAATTCCAAATGACAATGATATTGATAGTAAATGGTGCCACCTTAGGGATACTATCTACTCCTCAGCCTTCTCTGTGTTCGGGAAGAAGGAACGTCGGAGCGAAGACTGGTACGAAACTCACTGGGATGTGATGCAATCAGATGTTGAAGCCAAGAGGAAAGCCCTGCTGGCATACAAGCAGAACCCCATCTCTAGCACACACGATGTCCTAAGAACTGCTCGCAACAAGGTTCAACAGACTGCGCGCCGTTGTGCTAATGACTACTGGTTGAACCTGTGCCGCAGAATTCAGACAGCTGCAGTCAGCGGAAATACCAGGGACATGTACAACAGCATTAAAGCTGCAATCGGTCCCACCGCCATCAAGACTGCACCATTGAAGACAAAGACTGGAGAAGCCATCACAGATCAATGTAAGCAGCTTGAACTCTGGGTAGAACATTACCTGGAACTTTATGCAGCCCAAAATAAGGTAACAGATGCTGCCTTGGACACCTTACCTAGCCTTTCAATCATGGAGGAGCTGGATGCCCTGCCTACAAAAGAAGAACTCAGCAAAGCCATTGACCGTCTATCCTGCGGGAAGGCTCCTGGAAATGATGGTATCCCACCAGAAGTTCTAAAGAGCGGCAAGCCAGTACTACTGCAACACCTCCATGAGCTCTTGTGTCTTTGCTGGGAAAAAGGCCACGTACCCCAAGATATGCGTGATGCCAGTATCGTCACTGTCTACAAGAACAGGGGAGACCGCAGCGACTGCAACAACTATAGAGGCATCTCTCTCCTAAGTGTTGTGGGAAAAGTCTTCGCACGTGTAGTTCTGGCACGCCTGCAGAGTCTTGCCTCCCGGGTGTATCCAGAGTCACAGTGCGGCTTCAGGGCAGGCCGATCTACAGTAGACATGATCTTCTCACTACGCCAGCTGCAGGAGAAGTGCCGTGAGCAGCAAAAGCCGCTGTACATTGCCTTCATAGACCTGACGAAAGCCTTTGACCTGGTCAGCCGAAGTGGACTCTTTAGTCTCCTGCAGAAGATTGGATGCCCCGCGAGACTGCTCCAAATTATCATTTCCTTTCACGAGAACATGCAAAGTACAGTCTGCTACAACGGGAGAACTTCTGATGCCTTCCCTGTGAACAGCGGTGTGAAGCAAGGCCGTGTCCTCGCACCGACACTTTTCGGAATCTTCTTCTCCATGCTCCTTCAGTACGCCTTTGTTGACTGCACAGAGGGAATCTACATCCGTACCAGAGCGGATGGGAAGCTATTCAACATCGCCCGACTGCATGCCAGAACCAAAGTTAGAGAGGTTCTTATCCAAGAAATGCTGTTCGCTGACGACGCTGCTCTGGTATCGCACACAGAAGCGGGATTGCAGAGGCTTGTTGATTGTCTGTCCCATGCCTGTAACGAATTTGGACTAACCATCAGTCTGAAAAAGACTAAGATCTTGACCCAAGGCACTGACTCTCCTCCAGACATCTCCATTAATGTCACACATCTGGAAGAAGTGGACTCTTTCACCTACCTTGGTTCAGCAGTCTCCAGTTCCCTCTCCCTTGACAATGAGATAAGCAATAGGATAGGGAAAGCTACTGCAGTCATGGCCAAACTGAACAGGCCCGTATGGAACAACAGTCAGCTGACCAAGAACACCAAGCTCTGCGTTTACCAAGCCTGCGTCCTCAGCACCCTGCTATACGGCTCTGAGTCCTGGGCAACATATGCTGGCCAGGAGAAGAGGCTCAACACCTTTCACCTCCGTTGCCTCAGACGACTCCTGCACATAAAATGGCAGGACAGGGTGACAAATGCAGAGGTCCTCCAGCGTGCCGGCATTCCAAGCATGTTTTCACTCCTCAGCCAGAGACGCCTGAAGTGGTTGGGTCATGTGCGACGAATGGAACCAGGTCGCATCCCGAAGGACATGCTGTATGGAGAGCTAAGCGAGGGGTCTCGTCCCATGAGAAGGCCGCATCTCCGCTTCAAAGATGTGTGCAAACGTGACATGAAGACGATGGACATCAACACCAACATATGGGAAGGTGTAGCTGTAGATCGTCCGCTATGGAGAGGCACCGTCAGGGAGGGCGTTCAGAGAGCTGAAGCTGTAAGGCACGTACAGCAGACCGACAGGAGAGCTAAGAGAAAGGCACGGGCAGTCTTAGTATTGGCCCCAACAGACTTCATCTGCTGCAAGTGCTCTAAGGATTGCCACTCAAGAGTGGGGCTTTACAGCCACTCAAGGCAGTGCAAACTTCTTGCCTAGCTAGTGCTACGCCATCGTTTCTCGAGACGAATGGATGCCAACAGCAACAAAATGGGATTCAACAGTAGTTAAAAGATTTAAAGTCTAACCGTTAAATGATTATCAAACTTGACAAGGAATTATCTTCCATGCAGTCAGTCTTCTGAAGGGTCACTGGTAGGGGTCTGCTCGCTACTAAAGGCTTTTGTACAATATATTGTATACATTCACTGAAGTATATTATTAGCAAACAATATGAAGGTAAAAGTTAAAGTTACACGTAAAGTTTCACTTTTTTATGCAAGGACAAACGCAATATTATGAACGTACACAAAAGATAAAGATAATCAAGGAATACCTCTACTTGGCAGACATATTTATGACAACCATTCCAAAACCAGATAATAGGAACCACAGAAAACAGAGACTACTCTCACTCGGTAACCACAAAAGCCTATCAATTGTCTTGGGGACACCTTTTAAGATAGCAATATGATAGATAGGATGTAAATAATAGAGATAGAGAGCAAATATAGCATACGAGAAGATAGCATATGAATGTTATTATTATGATGATCATCATCATTCTTATGTTTACTATTACTCTCATTACCGAAAGAATGAAAATATTATAAGTGTCATTGTATACTAACAGGAGACGAGGAGATACCAGCAAACCTGGGTCTTTTAGATCAGCGTCAGGTGCTCATGTGGGTTCAGGAAAATATTGCAGGTATGTCGCATTAAATAATGCAGCACAAGCCTTTAACTCTCAATTTAACTCAAAAACGTTGTTGTCTGAAAGGGCTCGCCACTCGGTTGTAGTCATAACCTCGGGCACAAGGGGTTCGCTTATATATATATATATATATATGTATCTCGCGATACATGATTAGCTAAAAGTTTAGTTTTAATTTTTACATTTTCTTAACTCTTTATGTGCCATGGTGGAAACCCCCTGTGTGCCACGTTATTCTGAGACACGAAGGTAGTCATGCTTTGAGAAAGAATTCTGTTTTTCCAATTTGTATAACTTCTACAACTTTCTGTTAAGATGGGCATAGTAGTAGGCAAAGTTAACGAGGAATGCCAAGCTTTGTTTCGATATAAATTGTATGACGAATCTGTTTTCAATTTTTCTTTTGAATGACCAGTTGCTACATTACTGTAAAGGCATGACTTTTGCACATAAAACAGTGACAGAAACTTAGAATGTACGAGCAAATCTAGTTGGGAATACCGCTTGATAGTCAATCACCACATAGAATGCAAGCTGTATATGAGAGGAACAAAAGCACGAGAAACGCTTTCATTGTGCCGCGGGAATAGCAGTGATTAGCGATTTATCGATCGGTTTTGGCGGCTTTGTTTGTTGAGCAGAATATGCGAAGTTGGCACGCCGTCGACTGAGTCGGACGTGCGAACGTGGCACATAAAGAGTTAAAGTCTTTTTTTTTTGGGGGGGGGGGGAGTTGGGGATGTCGTGGGCTTCGATGATTTCTTTTTCTTTTTTACATCTTCGACAAATTTCACACTATTCTATATATTTATGTCATACTGTTCTGTGCCATAAATATACCTTCTTGAATCATTATAACCTCAGCTATTATTTTCCATTGAGGCCAAGGGACCATAGTTTCGAATAGTTTGATATCCTAGGCAGACACGGAAGTGAGGTTTCTGGTTTGTTTTGTTGTGCTTTTTTGTTTTGTTTTCTGCATGTGTATGATTGTGAAAACTGGATGTTTATTACAGCTTTTGGCGGGGACCCAAGCCGCGTGACGATCTTCGGTGAGAGCGCTGGAGGCATGAGCGTTAGCTTACATGTGATATCGCCGATGAGCGCCGGTCTCTTTTCTGGTGCCATCATGCAGGTAGTAATCTCATAATTGGAATCAAATCTGAAATTTGATTGAAATTGAAATTCGTATATCGTATTAAAGGGGATGTACAGTACTGGTTGAGGAGGGGATTCATGTTTTTTTTTTTTTTTACATTCCTAAGTGAGATAATGGGAAACCTCTCATGAAATATGAAAGGGCATGTAATTTTAAGAAGGATTCTATGTTTATTTGATGAAAATTGGTTTCCCAATGGCTGAGATATAAAAAAAAAAATGATAATAATAAAAGACCCTAGGCCACAGCTTTATTGGGATCTCTTTGTTTCACCTTGTTTTTGGATATCTCGGCCACTTCAAGACCGATTTTCATCAAATAAACTTTTGATACCCCTTAGAATTGCATGCTCTTTGACATCTCATAGACTGGTTTCTGAATATCTCGCGTTACGTTAAAACGTTAAAAGCTAAATCTCCACCTCGACCAGAGCTGTACACACCCTTTAATGTTATCAATTGAGCAGCTCAGTACAAAAATAACTCTTTATCAATAATTAGGAAAAATACGATGACAATGTGAGACCTATCACATATTTATGTTACCATGACAATATGATTATAATGGTGAGGAAAACAACAATGAATGTTCTTATACTTTATAATAAATATTACCTACGCGAGGTAGTTTTGCGAGGCAATTGCACTTGGTATTTTGCAGGGTCGTGGAGGTCAGCAGTCAATATTCGTTGGTATTTTGCTTCTTCCGGGCTTCGCCATTCACTTTACATGTAAACATTCCGGTCGACCACAAAGAGAAAATATTCAAGAACGTCGCTGTGTGTCGGTTACATGCACCGCAGAAGAACGCCGATAAATCAACTATTACAAGGTCGAGCACTTCCAGCAGCACAACGCGTCAAACAATGACTAGTCCATTTGTGCACAGTGACCACCAGTTATTAAAACTCTCCAAATTGAAACAGAAGCAAAAAATAAAGTGTGTAAACATTCAGATGTTTGATGTTCGCCTGTTACAACTACATATGTATCTTGGAGGTTGGAGTTGAATGATATACTAGTACATTGATGAACATTTTTTTTTTTCAATTATTCGACGTCGGCATGTTGGTGATGAAATGTGTATAGCCGTATTCACATATTTTCCTCATTTACCTCAATAGGGGATAGGTAATAATTATGATATTGACTGACCTTGAGGGAGATACCAGATAAATATTGCCCGCACTGAAAGGATATTGCCCTCGTCTTCGACAATAATTCTTTCAGTTTGGGCAATATTTTCTGGTATCTCCCTCGAGGAGAGTAAATATTACATAAATATCCTTAGCAGCGGATAACTAGTACTTCAAATACAGCACGGAGTACGAAGACAAGTGGCAACAATTTGCCAATGCCTGCGGTGTACACAACGATTGTTTAAACAAGCAATCCCACATTAAAGGGAAGATAAACCCCAAGAACAATGTGGATTGAGTGAAAGCAGCAACATTAGTAGAACACATCAGTGAAAGTTTGAAGAAAATCGGACAATCGATGCAAAAGTTATGAATTTTTAAAGTTTTGGTGTTGGAACCGCTGGATGAGGAGACTACTAGAGGTTATGACGTATGAGTGGACTACAATATCAAGAAAATATAAAGAAAATACTACAAAAATCCATTTTTCATGAAAATTACAAATTCCATCAACTTGATATTGACATATGTTAAGGGTAGCAATTATTCCCCCTGCTTTCTGAAAGCGGTTGGTCCACTGCTCTTTCATAATTCTAGAAAAGTGAATTTTTGTTGAATATCCTTTATATTTTTTTTGTATTGTTGTCCACTCATACGTCATATCCTCTAGTAGTCTCCTCATCCAGCGGTTCCAACACCAAAACTTTAAAAATTCATAACTTTTGCATCGATTGTCCGATTTTTCTCAAACTTTCACTGATGTGTTCTACTAATGTTGCTTTCACTCAATCCACATTGCTCTTTGGGTTTACCTTCCCTTTAAGGGAGGTCCAGTGTAGAAACTTGAGTCAGCATTCCTACCAACAGGATAACAACACCACGTAACAAGAGTTATCAGTGCATGGAGTCTTGGTAGCTGTAATAGACATTAAAACATTTACGATCTCAATATCTCAAAAGTAAGGGGATGTTTCTAGAATAAATCTGAATAGTTCAAGTGCTAACTAATAGTTCACACAAATAAAAAAAATCCCAACATTCACTGCATATACGTAGTACTTTTTGAAAGTATGAAAACAGAGAGAGAGAGAGAGGAAGAGAAATAGACAATAACGGCGCGTCCATAGTTCGTGCCCTTTAATTATCACAAACCACAATGAAGCAAGATTATAAAAGAAAAGCTCATCGACATTCCAGAAAACCCAAATTGATCATACAAAATGTGGGAATACTAGTATCTCATTCTGGGCCTGAAGGGAGGACAAATTCAGCCTCACTGTCATACATTTTGATCTTTGCATGTATGTAGTTCAGATGATTAATATTCATGCATGCAAATGAGAGTAATAGCATTTTTAGTGAATACATGCTTTCTATTTCTGCTACTGTTAATACCATGTATGTAAATGGTATATTGCTAGGTGGAGTCAATAGTGAATACATGTTTCCTTTTGTTGTTACTGTTGTTGTTCTTAGAGTGGAGCGGTCTCCCAGCTCTCCTTCCTAACCCTAGACGAAATGGTCAAGGGGACATTCACCCTCGGCGCCATGATGAATTGCAGTGAGACCACTAGTGCGGAACTGACTGCTTGCCTCCGGACCAAGTCACCAGACGAGATCATTCAACCTTTTAAAGAAGTATGAGTGTTTTCAACGAAACTAATAAGATTCATAACAAATATGTATTTGTAGATATATATTCATAAATATAGATATAGATATATATTCATTGTCTTCAGATCCCTCAGGCGAGAAACGGATAAGGGGGCTGAGTAATTACGCTTCTTGGTCATGTAAGAGTTTGGAACTTTATTGAAATTAAGCAAGTTGTAGTGACTGAACAATAACATTGACAGAAAGAACGATTTTATACAGTGTTATAATGTCTTCACATGCACCAATTTAATGGGAAAAAGCAATTTCTCATGGATGTCACAATCATACATGTTTTGACAATGTATTTAATCCTTTATCAAACGAACCTAAAAACCCAAGAGGCATATGCATATTCGTTTTATAAATGCAGCCAAGAAAAAAAAAGGCGTATATAGATATCTGAGTGGAATTCCACTTTTATGAACAAAAATAATGTATTCAAATTTATGAAGTTCTTCCGTCGAGATGTTTTCATTGCAACTGATTGACAAATTGCCCTACATCGACGTAAATAGGGCAATTTGTCAATCAGTTGCAATGAAAACATCTCGACGGAAGAACTTCATAAATTTGAATAACAAAAGCAGTACCCGCTGCATGCTATAAGGATTAGAACCAACACTTGCTTTCGGGCGAAAGCTCGGTGGTCTAGTGGAGATGACGCCTGTCCGGTGATCAAGAGGTCGTGGGTTCGAATCCTGCTCGAGTATGTACGCCCATGATTTTGTATCATGGCTACTACTAAAACACTGATCAATTCAGTGCTTATTTACGTCGATGTAGGGCAATTTGTCAATCAGTTGCAAAAATAATGTAATATAACACATCCTTCCTGAAGGATATTATATTCAGAACTTATATGAAGAAATTGATCTTCCAAATAAAATCTTTCAAACAAATCATACCGTAGCGTCGACAGGAATCCTACTTAGGGTGGGATTTCACGGAGCACGCGAACGATTTGCGAAGGACGCGAATGGCAAAATCCAGCATTCGCATTTTGGTCTGCAAAAGATCGCCAAACGAACGTGAGGGTTCGGAAGCGTCGTCATTGTTCGCGAATGTCGTTTTTACTTCGGCGAGAATTTCAAAAAAGTTTGAAATTTTCTGCGAACCTTTCCCGCACACTTGGTCATGATTTGCTCGTGAATTGTTCTCGAAAGTGTCTTTAAAGCCTCGTCATATGCGCAAGACCTTCGCAAGACACGCGCGATGTTCGCAAAATGTTCGTGAAACCCCAAACAGATTCCGAAACTTTGGAGAATGTCTCGCGTATGTTATGCGAAATCTGCGAAGTTTTTCCGATCATTTTACGACGTAATCGCAAACTGTTCGCGTACCTTTTGAGACATTCTCCCGAACGTTTAGCGCACGTTTGGGGGATGTATGACCTATACGTTTTCTACAAATAAAAATCGTAGCATACACCTAAACATCAAACAATTATGAACAACTATAGTAACAAAAGAAATGAAAGACTAGCAAAGAGAAAGAAATGTTTGATATACAAAAAAAAAATCGCAGAATACAATTAAAATTAATCTAAAGTATGTAAAATTTCATTTGAAGTATAGAGATTATGTGTTGGAGGAACTGCAAAAAAAAAAAGATCATATGCTTTACTAGTGGAGATACGCTCTAGGGAAAAAAATGTAGGCAAGCACACAATAGAAAAATGAGAGAAAAAAGAAAGGAGAAAAAGAGGAAAAAAAAAATTCAACTCAAGACAGCTTCCACCTCTCCTTGGGTACATTTTCTCCCATGATTATTGAAAGTTTTTCGTTGTTTGCATTTCCGTCGCGTGTTCTTCGCGTACGTAACATGCTGTACTTTAGCAATGATACACACGACATTCGCACATACGTCGCGGAAACTTCGCACAAATTGCGCTAGAATAGTTTTCGGCTTCATTGTCGGAAAACATTCGGAGAAAAACTTTTCCGAATGCTGGATTTTGTCATTCGCGTCCTTCGCAAATCGTTCGCGTGCTCCGTGAAATCCCACCCTAAGCACCAATCTTACATTAATGCATGGAGAATCAAGATTGAGCTATCAATCGTCTGTAACACTGTAGTTGGAAAATAATCAATTCAATTCATTTCAATTCAAATGTTTTATTTTCACTACTTTCAACAGAATATACAAAAAGTATAAGTCCGACATGCGTTTGAAGGAATGATACATAGATAGCCAAGAATAGCATTTTGTCAGTAGTCATCACAAAGTAAGGCATTTTTCAATTCAAACATATTATTTAGACATTCTGCAAAAAAAAAAAAAAGTGGAGGTACCCACTCAAAAGACTGTGCTTGTACTACGTTGGCACCTCAGTGACCTCACAGGGAAAAACAGAATCGAAAATAACTATAGCTTGGGATACTTTATACTGCTTTTGTCGTTAAGCCACATCAATTTCTAGAGCTTCTTTGCATTCTAAGTTGCAATCCAATCGGAACTAGCTAATCTCCTAATCACCTGATGATCAGAACCATAAGCTAATTTCGAAGGAAAGACTGTACTGTACTCCTAGACACTGATCTCTTAATGACAACATCAGCGGTTGCCCTGCCTTTACAGAATCCTATGATGATGATGAAAGTTAGTCCTAGTCCGGTCTATGGAGACGAGTTCCTCCCTCACGATTTGGACACGGCGTTTGCTGAGGGCGAGATCAACAAGGTTAACGTCATGCTGGGCTGCACCGAGGACGAATGGTCGATACTAATATCGCCGTGGTTCGCCGGGTTTGACTACAAGGGAAAGCCCGTCATGAACAGAACAGATTTCCAGAACACGTTGTACGCAATTCTCTATTCCATGATGTCTCCAGGCGCAGCACTAGATCCTGTAACATTGGAGACAACCATGTTTGTGTACTCTACTTCGGAACAGGTGGGTTAATTGAATTCGCCTTTTTAGTTGTGCAGACGCGGTCTCCGTCTGTGCTATCAGGAAATGTGGTTGCCTTCCACACTTTTCAAGTCATTAATTTCACTTGAACCCATGTCAATTTCGCCTTTTTGCGATGTGAACGGCTTACTCTTATGAGGCACGCTATTAAAAACACAAACAAACAAACAAGCAAACAAACAAACAATCAAATAAGAAACAAAACAAAAAGAAACAAAACCCCTAAAATGCAAAAAAAAAACAAAAAAAAAAACAACAGCATCATCGATAAAAAAGCAACAACAAACAAACAAACAAGCATACTAACAAACAAACAAACCCATAAAAGCAGTGAAATGTTAAAAGCGTCACCTCTTTGCTATGGCATTAGCATCTTTATTATCCATGTAAGTTATGAGGCTGTTATTTTTTCCAAATCCTGCAGGATCCTCTTGTGGGTCCAGTAAGCAGTCGGTGCTAGTTTCAGAATCTCTATATGCGGGGACAGGTTACTTTCACGTAAAGGATCTTTTTAGTGATACATGCACACGCGACATGCTCAAAATAAGAATGGAGTATAAACTTTCACGAATTATATTTGCCATACCATGCATATATTATACGCTATTTCTTTTCGTGCTCGACCGTAGTTACAGAGAATCTGCATTTAATGCAAAATATCAGTTTTGCAGTTCATGTCTACAAATAATATTGAGGTTTAAGCGAAATCTAGAAAAATATTGCGCATTGCAAATTGCGCAATTGAAGCCAACCATTTCCGTACATATGCAGTCTAAACAGGGAGGTGAGACGAAACTTCCCTGGTCTAAGAAAAGACGCTTGCACTGTTTGGAATAACGCATTTTTTTTTTTTTTTTTTTTTTTTTTTTTTTTTTTTTTTAGTTTGCAACTTTTGTTGACCTTCACACCTGACTTTGGTACCCGACATTGGTAGATATACGTCTACTCTGCCCGAAAGGAGAACAATCATTGCAGAGATACTACAATCGTGACAATCTTATGAGCTTCATTCCAAAGCGGTTGCAGTACTAGCAAGCAGGGAAAATGAAAGACAAACACTCCGTAGCAAAGTTCAAACCCTGGAAGGACCAGTGTCTCAATATTTATTTTATAATCCTATAGCAAAGAGTCTTGGTTTAGGGTTAGATTTTTATTTTTTTTTTTATTCTTTAGCGGACTTGACTGTGCTATTAGAGTACAGACTGTGCCGCAGTGGTAGGCAAAGCGCATTAAATATCAACACAACAGATAGGCAAAAGACACCAACGTAGTTATACAAAGTGTTATATAGGAGACGTAGATTAACCAGTATTTAAACACGGAAAAATGCCTAATGAAGGTGAAGTGCCTATATGTCATTATAAGCATGTTTATACTTGTTTATGATTTTTTTTTTGTTTCTACGTTTGTCTGCTGAACTGAATCTCGTCTGATTCACGTTCATGATTGTGGAGGTTATTATCAAAGCAGATTGAGGGTGCATCTTTAAAATTTTACGAAATGAGTCTTTGAAGAATGGCCACATTCACAGAATTATTTCAGGTTAGCACCTGGAACATTTAGCACAACATAAAATGATGTTTTCTCGAAAATTTGTTGTCTGCAGAAAAGGTAATGAGTTCATATTAGAGGATAAATGCCTGGTTTTAAGTCGACCAGTACACTAAAAACCAAATAGCAAAAAAAAAAAAAAAAAATATGAAGAAATCAACCTCTCTTCTGAAGAACGCTGGAAATTGTAACTCTGAGATTTTCTTTTAGCAGAATCAAGACGAAATGATCCTTTAAAAAAATAAACAAAGCAAAATGTGAGATGAATTATCTTTGCTCCTTTGCCAGCAGCTGGATCGGTTCGTCAGCAACCTGTACCAAAAAAAAAAAAGAAGGTTATTTAAGGATTTGAATCGATTGGAACAAAATGAAGGCAGATGAAAAAGGATCCGTTTAGGCTAGGAACACATGGTCTTGCCACTAATTTGGTAGACGCTGCTATGTCATTGAACGAGATAAACGAGAAGCAGTTTAAACACTCTGATACAAAAAATCTCCTCATTCAAGCCTGTCTTTACCATTTCCGAAAAAAAAAATAAAGAAAAATTACGTTGGCTGACCTAACTATTACATTTCCGCGAGCAGGTTAGTAAAATATTATGAGTTGGAAAGGATGAATCAACTTTTTTTCCTTCTTCTTCTTCTTAGTTTCTCTTCAAATGTGTTTATTATACCCACAAGTCGCAGTCATTTTCGAAACTGTTGAGTTCAGCTTTAAGGATAAGATGACATAAGCTGGCATTTACATAATACAATGAAATCAAAGATAATACCAGAGATCACCAAAAAAAAAAAAAAAATAATAGAGGTCTGCTACAGAGTCATCCATCAGAGAAGGCATTTTACACTCTCAAGACATTTTCATTGCTCCTTTTCTTTAACTGCTCAAATTTCTTCTTTCTGCAAAGCTCGAACACCCAGAATCCGATCACACCGATGCCGTTATCGATTCAACATCCGATTTTGTGATATTGTGCCCGACCTTTTCCTTTGCGGAGAAAGCATCCTCAGTGGGCCATCCCACCTACGCCTACCTCATGACACACGTTCCTTCCGTCTCCATGTGGGGCGAGGATATAGACTGGTTGGGCGCCACTCACGGCGAGGACATTCCCTATGTCTTCGGTACTCCTCTCATGCAAGATGCGGACAACGACAATTCATTCATCGCTGGGCGATTCACCAACGAAGAGGTGGAGCTGTCTCGCCAAGTTATGAAGTACTGGGCCAACTTCGCCAAGACTGGGTCTGTATTAGATATCTGTCTTGTATGCAAAAGAAGTCTCACCCCTCTTTCCCCATGCACCCACCCCATGTACAGTCACGCCTCTGAAATTAAAGAAGAAATGCACATACCAAGGAGGTATAAGATTATATATCTCACCCTGGTTAGTATACACTCCCTAGGCAAATACAGTCAAGGTCATTGGTAGCATACATACGGCATGTAGAATTATCCGAAGTATAATTGTTTGAGTATCAAGTTGGCTGAGTAAGTTTCTTGGCTCTTTTATAGGGTATAACAAGAGTTAGAATCTAGCACAGTATTCCAAACATCCCAAGACAATACATTAATGATAGATACTCTATCTCACAATAGGTATCAGACAATGCTTAGACGATGGTATGTTGTGTTGTTATCATCACCATAATCTTCATCATCTTCATAATTATCATCATCATAACCATCATCAACTTCACATTGCAATTTTTTACGTTGTTGCAGGAACCCAAATATAGCAACTGAGGATGGAGAGGCAGAAACAACGTATTCAGTCTGGCCAGCTTTTTCCAATGAGTTTCCAACAATGAAAGACATCTCCCTGACTCTCGAGAACATCCCCACGCCGCCTCATCGGAAAGAATGTCACTTCGTCGCAAATATTTTCCCGAAAATGATCGCCAATGCAGGTGGGTGCAAACGAAACTTTCGAGGCAACCAAAAGATATCCACACAGAGTTTGGCCACCTCGGGTTCAGCTGCCGCAACATGGCGTATATTCCTTTGTTGCATATATTTATGTACAACAAAGAATCATGTACCCACCTTCCGCAGCAGAGTTGATCAAACTCTGTTAAGATAGCTTTTGGTGCCGTTTCATGATAGATATCAGCCCTGACAAATTGTCAGTCTTTGACGATTTCAGTAAAATCCTTGATTTTGATTGAGAAGCTCTGGTAACTGACTTTTATTGCGGTAATTGTCGGAGACTGATACCGGTAACTTGTCAGGATGACAACTTTTGCCTAAAAACAATAGTAAAACTGCGCCCGCTATTCACTATGATCATTCTTATTATCATTATTATCATTATTATTATTATCATTATTATTATCATTATCATTATCATTATTATTATTATTAATATCATCATCATCATCATCATCATTACTATTAATTTATTAAGGAACATCATCACTTCATTGCCAAGCAATGAAGCATGTATTCATGTGATAACATACACCAGGCAGTTACTTCAACATGGGATGTAGAAGGTTTATGAATGAATACATCAGTCTGGCATGCCTTTATTACTTCAAGACTCTAAACTGCAGCCCCAGTGGGACGCTTTTTTCTTTCTCACAATCGCACGATAACAATAGTTGTTCAGATTCAACCGAAGGGTTGCACTAATCACGGTAAGTTGCATTCTGATCCGCGACAACTAACTGATTCAAAGTCGTCGCATGCCCGGCAGAAGGGCCCTAGCCGATGTTCCCGGCAGAAGGGCCTTAACTATATAAACTTGCTCTATTTTGAGAAATATTGCCTTATTTGATATTTGCACTTGACAGACTGACAAAAGGGCCTAAACCATCACGTTACTTTGATTTCATGTGAAAACAGACAATGGTTATCAAGTTATAGGCAATTTAGTGTAAAGGCCCTTCTGCCGGGAATATTGGCTAGGGTCCTTCTGCCGGGCATGCGACGAAGTGTGATTATGTATTTTCGTGTTATGTGCATGATATTTTCCAGGTTAATTTAGAAATTGCAGGGTATCTACTTCAACTCCAGAAGAACTTGAGGATATTATGTCCTTCAAAACACTGTGTCAAATCGTAGATCATGGCTAATACAACTGTAACAAGCGTTATTCACCAACATCCTTTATGGAAATGACCGAGTTATGACCGAGTAAGCCAATATTTAGTGAAAAGAAACCGTTTCAGTAAACATGAGAATAAACAAGGAAATCAGGTCAGATGTGTACATCCTTATACAAGTCGTTTATGACGCAGTCGTATAAGGTGTAAGAATAATGACGGGCCGCAATCATTACACACTTATAGAACTGCTAAAACTACATCCAGCGTAATTAAGGTGATTTCCTTGTATGGATTTGTTACCATTATCACTATTATTATTTTCATATTTATCATGACTATCATTAGTATCATGAATCATGATTGTAACTTTAATGATCTTTGCCTTCATTGTGAATAATGTTTTGTTTCACTCATTGTTCAAGATCATTCATTCTTGCATAATATTTTGTATTAATCTTTATGATTTGTACTTCTTACAAATTTCTTAAACAAGACAACTTGTCAAATGATTACTTTGAGTTATGTCTTATCTTTTGATGGATAGAAAAAAAAAGTATGATTTTCTTTGAATTAAATCAAATGATTAGAACCTTTACTACAGTCCTTCTTATGATTGGCATAGTTATACTTGCGATAATGACAGTCATCATTATCTTAACAAAAGATCGTCTTTTTATGTGGCTTTTTTAAAATGAAATATTGCTTTATCTATCGAATGTATTATCTATTGTTTTATATCATCCAGCTGAGCTGAACGGCCTCAAAGCCCTGCTGGAGGAAAAAGTCTCTACTGATAGCGAGAAGAGCTGCGAAGACCCGGGATCCTGTCCGGAAGAATAATAATAATTATCAAAAGACAAGTTCACCTAAATATGATTATGTGTGGATTAAATTAATGCAGCTTCAGCAATAATAGTCGGACACATCAGTGAGGGTTTGAGGAAGATCGACAAATTCGTTCAAAAGTTATGGATTTTTATTTATTTTTTTTTACACAGCCATCCGTTGAGAAGACCACTACAATATGTGTTGTTTATGTACAACAATATAAGAAAAAAAATAAAAGAGAATTCCACTTTTTTTTTTTCAAATGAAACGTACGTTATTCGCTCGACTAATAGACTTGATACGAATAATATTGTTTCCCCTGCTCTCTGACAGAGGCTTAAATCAAGCGCTCTTTTTGCCAGAAATATGGAAATTATGTTGAATTCTTATTATAACATAATCTTCATATCGTTGTACATGCATACGTGACATCGTAGACCAAAGTCGTAATGACAATAGTAATCCCCATCATTATCTTCATCATTGTTATTCATTCTAAACAAGCATCTTACCTAGGCTATTCTTCTTATTATTATTGTTATTATTATCATTACTATCATTACTATTATAATCATGATTATTGTTGTTGTTATCATTATTATCATTATTATCATAATCGTTATTGTAACCATTATCATACAATTTGTTGTCAGTACAATGCTGATGGTAACCTTGTTCAAGTTTCGTTGTTATGTGATAAACGATTATACTGTCGTTTGAAAACATGTGCCATAATGTCATAAATTTATACAAATGTGACACCCCTAGCATTTGGTTTGAGTTGTTGTTGCTTTTTGGGACTCAATTTAAGGACGCGACATGGCATTTTACTTTGATTTTGTTTTCATGTGTAGTGACTCCCTATATTTAACATTATACCGACATTGTACCGACATAAGCGATCGGGTTTTTCATCAAGTTGATCTTTACTCTTGATTGAGAGCAAAGGTTTGTTTGTTTGGTTTTTACCATGAATTCTATAGTTACTAAAACCCTTTTATTTCCTTTTTAGCCAAAATCATTATGTATAATTGTGAAAAATGTTCCTACACGCTGAAATTTCCTGCACCCTATCCACGGCACAAGACATGTTGGTACATTGTTATACAATAAGTTCGATAAAGTGACGTTTATTTGACACATTCATGAAGTATCTTATCTGAGCTGATCTTGACGCTTAGGTTGTCACACCCTTCATTCTTTGAGCACTTTGAGCATCACATTTACTTTCGAATCTAGTATGTTAGGTATACGAACGAAACTACATCATAACATATTTTCACGACGGAAGTAATAATTTTCTTCTAAGACTCTAGAAGAAATCATATTGAAAAAATGAATGTGCAAAATAAAGAGGAAAATTAAAAACAGAATAGAGCAATATCGATAGACGATTTAATGTGATAACTTTTGTCTATGTTTTCAATAAAGCAATGACAGCGACCAGACTCTCAGTCATTTAAAATGTTGTATAGCCTACTCACCCATAAACCCGTTGAATTCATACAAGCCTATGATGTCACTGAGTCCACTGGAACAGTATTTCTTTCTTCTCCTGATTTCTCCCTTGAACCAAGCACCTATAATAGGTCCATGCTTGAATACACTTTGAGGTTACATCCTTTTACACTATGTCAGTTCCTTCCTGCTGAGCTCTCAAAAACAAACACACTCACTTGCCAATCTAGTTTGTTTGCAGCTGCCGTGGGCTTCATGTAATTTTCATGCATTATGTATGTGTTTTCATCGTAGGCATACATAAAAAGAAAAAAAATAATATACACTCTACTTTTGAGGACTGAAGGTGTTCCTTGGATTCCACAAGGCGAACATAAGAACTATAATATGATAGAGAAAGTAATGGTCGATTTGACATAGATATAATCATGATTGTGTACATGTACAATGTGCAATATTCAAAATTCCGAACAATTCCAAGGGCATTAAAAGCGATGTACTTGTCAGTATAATAAGGGAACTGAATTCATTGAACATGGCGACTATGCATCGCATTATGCAATTCACATGGACTACACACCACACACACACACACACACACATATTATATTTATAAACATATATATATATACATATACATATATATATATATATATATATTTTTTTTTTATCTTTCAATTTTTTTTATTAAAGAACATCAAACAAAATTACAGAGATCAAAAACATGATTATACAAATAGAAATAAACAAAAAAAAAAGAAAACAAAAATAAGAAAAGGCAGCATACAAAAACCAATCATGTCCATTATGAATTACTAAACAGTATACATTCTATCAAATAAAACAGTGTTATATAACGAGGTTTTTAGGAACATATTTTTACCATTAACCCTTTGCTTCATCAGGTCCGTAGTCTATCAAGATACAAAAACAAACAATAAAAGGGGACCAACAAAATAAGTGACACATCCGGGACTCCGGGTTCAACTACATAAATAAGTTAAAAATCCAGTCTCCATTTCCGAAAATGTAAAGCAAGCGTACCCTTTTTCTTTGCCAAAAAATACTCTAAATCCTTGTTAGTCTTAAGACAAGCTTTCAATCCCATGAACTCTGGGGTAGTACCCTGAAATTTACAAATATAAATATAATATTTTACGAGAAGAAAAATATAAGTTAAAAATTTATCCTCATGTATACCAAACATTTTTTCAAAATCTGAGACGATTCTATTTGTACCTTCTTTCTGATTAATAATACTGATAACCTCATTCCAAATTGGCTTTATTTTCTCACAGTGAAGGAATAAATGAACAATCGTCTCTGGCGTCTTGTTACATAAAGAGCAATTTGGCGAATCTTTTCTTTTAATCTTAAACAAAAAATCATTCAACGCAATTGCTTTATGAAAAACTTTGAAATAAAAAGAACGAAGCCGTGTATTAATAGTACACTTAAAGTTTCTCAAGTGGACTTTCTCCCAATTCAAATTTTCACGGTCCACACCTAATCCTTCCCAAAAAGTGATACAGTTTTCAGGAAAACACTCATCAATCATAATAGAATATGCGTATTTAGGTACTTTTACGGTTTGTACAAGCTTATCAACAATCTTTCCATGTATATCAAGATCATGTACATTAAGTCCATCCAACCAAGGAGAAGGAATGTTCTTCAACAAGAAATTATATTTTCTTCTATCATGAGGAGAAATTTGGAAATCGAGTACTAACTCTTCAAAAAGTTTATAACCTGGATGAGGGGGATTAAGAAGATCATGAATAAAAATAATGCCATTCCTGAACCATTCTTCATAATAAAAGAATTGCTTTGACCTAGATCTTATGTTTCTATTATACCAAATACATTGAAATGATCCCAAATATAAGAAATCATTATTATATTCTTTCTTTACAAACTTCTCTCTAAAAAAGTACCAAGTTCTCAATGAATCAGCTAGTTGAGTACAATCGAGTCTATTCAGAACAGTTTCAGGAGCATGAGCTTTCCACAAAATATCTCTTCTCTTGTTGAATTTATCTAATGCATATAACTCAATTTTTTTCCACAAACTATCATAATTATCATCTAAAAGCAGTTTAACCCATTGCAATTTTTGAGACAGTGAAAAAATGTAGGGGTTAATCATACGAAGACCACACAAAGAATAATCATTACATAAACGCTGCCTCTTTACTCTGTCGTTGCCACCATTCCAAATGAATTTATAAAACATCTTATCAAGTTCTTTAAAGAACTGTTGTGGAATCTTTATACATAAAACTGAGAATAAATATAATAATTGTGGCAAAATCAAAGTTTTAATAACACAAGTCTTCCCAATAAGAGATAGGTTTCTGGCTCTCCAGCAGTTCAAATTTCCTTCAATTTGTTTCAGTTTAACTTTATAATTAAGATCATACATTCTTTTTAACTGCAACGAAAAATATATTCCAAGAGTTTTAAAAGTATCAGTTTTCCAAGTTAAGCCTTTATCAGCATTTGGAAAATTTTGGGACCCCTTTTTTGCCCCAATCCAAATTGCTTCTGTTTTTGAAATGTTCATTTTACAACCAGAACATGCAGCAAATTCATATATATTTATTTATTATATACATTGTGTATATATATATACATATATATATATATTTATTTATTTATTATATACATTGTGTATATATACGTATATACATATATATATATATATTTATATAGGCTATATATCATATGTTGCATACATGCATATATATAAATCCTTATTGTGAGCGAGAAGAAAGGCGTGGTAACCAATATAGCAAAGATAGAGAACATAGAAAAATATTTATTGGATAATTAAAGAGAGAGAGAGTGTGTGTGTGTGTGTGTGTCTGTGTGTGTGTCTGTGTGTGCGCGCGAGCGAGAGAGAGAAACGGTACGGGTGTCAGACAACAATATTAAAAGGGAAAGAGAGAGAGACATTGAGAGATTTGTAGCTGGAAATTAAGTGATGAAATGTCAGTGATAGGTAGATAAAAATATGGCTGAATGGAGAAAGAAAGAAAGAGATCGAGGGAGAGAGAGAGAGAGAGGGGAGGTGAAGGGGGATCCTCAGTGAGAGAATGAAATAGCCATATATGGTGATAAAATCCGCATCCGTTCCATGTCACAATGCACATTATGATAATACATGCAGTCATCGACGGACTATGTACTGCATACGAGCGTTGAAGCACTTCACAGCACTATTAAAGATATCGACCTTGAGTTGCTTGTATAGGAAACTGCTCGCGACGTGATAGTCGTTTGATTTGTACCCTGTTGGGTCTCGTTCCTGAGCTCCGGTGCAAACAAGCACGTGCATTTTATCAATAAGCTCATTAACATATATTACGCAACGATCGCGCAGTATGAACCGATATAAATCGCCGCGAACGACGGCTGCTTCGTAGTGTATGGTATCAGTGTTTCCGGACTTCGGGGTAGATCGGTGACAAAAACATGGCGGGGTGTAGGTCGCGTTTGGCGCTCTCTTTCTTGATTTCCATTTCCATCGGTGTCGTACTCGTGTACGCTGAGGGCGATGTAGAGGAACCGGTTGTTTCGACATCGACTGCGACGTTTCGGGGGAAGCGAGTGCCGGTGAGCCATCCACAATTGCCCGACTTTCAAGGGGGCGTGGACGCCTACACCCGCATCCCTTATGCAGAGCCTCCGGTGGGAGAACTGCGCTTCAAGCGTCCTGTGCCCAAGGTCATCGAGGGAACTTATGACGCAACCAGGGCCAGCTTGGCGTGCTCTCAGGCTCTCTTTCCCAGCCTTGACTTTGGGTTCGATGAAATGTCCGAGGACTGTCTCTATCTAGACGTGTTCGTGCCTTCGACAAAGGTAATTAGCCTAATAATCAATGCAACTTCCACGTGGAAATGTAGGCCCATACTCGTCAATATATTCTTCAATTAATGGCTTGGTAGTTATTTTGTTTGTTGAAGATGGTTATTGCTGATGATAATTCATAATCGCATCGCAAATACAAGAGTATGACTGCATTAGATTTTAGTTGAATTAATTTGCTAGCGTAAAATGCAAAGCAAATCTACACCATGATGTACACAATTTACGAACAGCTTCCAATTGAGAATATTATAATAATTGGCCGGATATTACACTTCTAAGCTCTGGCATCTTAAAAAGTGCTGGTATAATGGCACAAGGAGCGGTCCAGTAACAACAAGATACGATAATATGGAAAATGTATACACTGCGCAGGGCACTAATAGTGCTGATGAGCGGCACAAACTAAGTATAATGTGTGGTTGGTTTAAAGGGAATAAAAAGAGTTTGGATTATTCCCACATTTGGCGTACGGTCAATTCATCAAGACTGTCTCTGCTAGCATTTTACTACAAAGGACATAAAAATTGTTCCACCCTTATTGATTTTGTCTATCTCAAGCCATGTATCCACAATTCCTCTGTCGCCAAGCTCAGAAATCCCCGCATCATAATATCCATCTATCCGTCTGTCTCCTTCTAGCCCTCCTCAGCTGCAGTCCTGGTGTGGATCCACGGTGGGGGATTCCAGGGCGGGGCAGGCTCAGTTCCCAACTCCCTCCCCATTCCCCTGGCTGCCCTGAATGACGTCATAGTGATCACGTGCAACTACCGTCTCAATGTCTTCGGTTTCTTGGCAACGGGTGAGACGATCAAAAAGCACATGTATAATGGGATCAACTCTTTGTAAAACAACATCATATATTTGATAGAATGATTAAATTGTCAAGTTTTGCTTTCTTGACATTCGAAATGAACTTCATATACAGCTTACACGAACAATGAGAAAAAAATAAATGTACACAACTTCATGATACCTTTGCATATTGCACATTTCTGGTTTTGATTCTAAACACTCAACTCAACTTTATAGAAGTGAATAATTTTGAAGAAAAGGAAATGATTGATATTTCATGATGTTGCGCAAAACATGTCAAATCAGCTAAATTCTCAAATTATACAAACCGTTGCATGCAAGCAAAATTCATTATTGTTACTTGTTTTTTTCTTTTGCTTGTTTCCTCTTTTAAACCTGTTTGACTCTGCTGCCATGATTTTTTATTTTTTATTTTTTTATTTTTTTTATATATATATTTTTTTTACATTTCTGGGACAGTCCGGGACAGCGAATACTACCAATGAAAATATATCTAGAGTAAATGTCTTATCAAACTCAAACCTCAAAGCCCTTCACTTGTCCTGAAAATTCCTATTAGGGTTAATTTCCATTACAAGAGTATAATGTACCACTGCCAAGGGACCCTCCGTCTGCTCCGGAAACTGTCCGGAGTAGGAATGTCCGGCGAAGAGTTTTGAACTGTCTCCCCAGTAAAGATTTCATACACGTCATCGGGCCCCGACTGCCATTCAGTGTGATTTATCCTGGGTTGATGAGATTCGATGCTCAGCGTTCAAAGTTCTTTTCACAGTATGCTATATCTTTTTTATGTCATGACCTGCACCACGCAGTGCATTGTATGATAAACAGCGTGTGGCAAACTTGTCTTATATCCATTGTTAAAAGAAAACCGGAATGAATGGGTGTAGGACCTACTCTGCGGTGAACTCAAGTTTAACATGGATGTAATGCTTGTGGGTAAACTTGAGCAGCATAGAAATTTCAGTTTACTTCGGCGTGAAGTGTATTGTCATTCAATGTCAAATGTCGCATGATTTCAACAGAAGTATCGGTTGCAATCACAACGGCAACTTCGATGTCAGATGTGCCATGAGAGTTGATGATTTCATTGACTCACGATTCTCGTTTTTTCTTGCACATGGAAAATGATATCAATCAATAGTATGGGATAATGTGACAAAATATGTCGACAGTGCGTATTACCATTGCATTCTTACAGGTGACGATGAGATTCCGGCCAACCTGGGTCTTCTAGATCAGCGTCAGGTTCTCTTGTGGGTCCAAGAAAACATTGCTGGTATGTAGCTTGAAACAGCAGATCACAAATCTCGTCTTTCCTAAATTACAGTGAGATGACATTGTCAGAGATGACCATAGTGTGGGGGCGCAGTGGCATAGTGGATACGACTCCCGACTCCCGATCGGAGGACCCGAGTTCGAATCCCGCCCAGTGCTTACGTCCTTGGACAAGATGATTTTACCCACTCTGTCCCTCTCGACCCAGGTGTGTAAATGGGTACCTGGCAACGCTAGGGTAATAGTAATAGCAGGGCCCTCTGGTAGAGCAGTGGCAACACTCCGACGTATGAATATTATTATCATTATTATTATTATTATTATTATTATTATTATTATTATTATTATTATTATTATTATTATTATTATTGTTATTACTATTATTATTATTATTATCATTATTGTTATTACTATTATTATTATTATTATTATTATTATTATTATTATTATTATTATTATTATTATTATTATTATAGTAGTGTCCGGAATTATTTTCAAGTCCAACGCGTTGTCGTACTTGGATTGTCAGGCAGACATGATAGGACACATTTTCATGAGAATACATAAAGAATGGAAGAGGGGAAATAATTTTGCCAACTTGTCTTGCTTGCTGTTCTCTCTGTGTGACGGAGTATAACGACTTTATTTCGTGTGCGCGGGAGTCTCTGTCCCAAACTACCTGTTCGACAACGACTTTGCATGAGGGAAGAAAAAGACAATCGTCACTCCTTCGCTCAACACAACTCTGCTATGCTTTCTCTAAATCAGCGTTTACTTCCTTCTGTGTGTGTGTGTGGGGGGGGGGGGAGGGAACCGCATCTTAGTCAATATTTACAGTTGCGTTATTTGTTTAGGCGCTGCATAGGAATGTAGATGAGGTTATGGATTTGCAATGTCAGATGCAATGTCAGTCTTCAATACCATTACGTATTTCGTGTGCCCTTAATCGCCATGTAACATAAAAAGTTAAAGCTACCTAAGCACCGACAATGTTATCGCCAGATTTCTCATAACTATCACATTTCAATGCAGTAAACACAGTACGTTATATAGATATTTTTGTTATGCAATGGACTTGTCTACACACTGTAAGGCCTGATGTCAAATTGAATCTTGATTCTCTCCGCAGCCTTTGGCGGGGACCCAAGTCGCGTGACGATCTTCGGTGAGAGCGCCGGGAGTATGAGTGTTAGCTTACATGTGATGTCGACGATGAGCGCCGGTCTCTTCTCTGGCGCCATCATGCAGGTAATCATTGATCACGAAACTTTAGACATTCACGACGTAATCATCGGTGTCGACCCATTTTGAAGTATATACGAGCAACAACTTGTCAATAGATATCTCAAAATTCAAAGAGAAAAGATGAGACTACATCATAATGGGGTAGGCAACCAGCGCTTGCAGCAACAAGGTAGTTATTTATATTACATAGAAAGCAATATTGCATATATATATGCGATGGTTCACAATTAACCACATTAAAGTCGTAAAAAGGGTATATTGAGTTTTCTTTTTATAGAAAATCTGGAGCATGTATGTAGCAGCTCAAACATATTTCAGTATTCGGAAAATTTTGCGTATACCAACTGGAATAGTCTTCTTAGTTTATTTTCTGTAGAAAAAACACAACAACAACAACAACAACGACACACACATTTGATCATGCTGAATAATAAGCATTCTTTAAAGCATTACACATCTAAACCCTTGAAATTGTAGGAATCCAGCTGTAATAAATGTTTCTCTTTCTTCGGCAATATTTTGCAATCATGATAAAATATAATGTAAAATACGTGGGCACACTGCTCCGACAACTTCTTTCAGTATCTGTGGCAAAACCGACAAAGAGAAAGCTTGCTTAGGTATTTCAGTCTAGAATACTTACATCTATGGTTTTAGTGTTTGGCCTTTTCTCGTTAACCCGTTCTTGACTATGCAGGCACCATACCGTAGCTATTTCCCATACGTATACGTATATTGTATTACGTGAACAACAAGGGAGTTACTAACAATACATGCATGCATGATGATACACAATGTTCATGGGAGCAAAAAAAGAAGAAGAAACTAGACGTAGCCATAGCTAAGTATCATTACTGATCGAATGCTTGCTGTTCTTGTTCTCAGAGTGGAGTGACCTCGGGCATAGCTCTCGTCAAAATGGATGAAATAGTTCAGGGGACGTTCGCCTTGGGCACCGTATTGAACTGCACCGGGACGAGTGCCGAGCTGGCGGCATGCCTCCGAACTAAGTCAGCGGAAGAGCTTGTGAAACTGTTTCAGGATGTAAGAGTAACACCTTTACATATCAATAATATCAATTATTGATATACAACATTTATTCCGTATAAATGCGTAATTACATACTACCCATGATCTCATGTAATACACCCATCGGGCAATTGGCGGACAAGGGGACTGTTGTACAGGGCGCCTTTTACTAGACTTTCAGATATGCTTTGCTGGAGGCGTAATTCACTGAAGCTGATAAACTTTTAATATCATTCACTCAGTTCCTTATATCCGATTCACTTCTATCATAGCGTTTCACCATACATGATATGGTACTTTGAGCTTTCTTCTGCCCCTTCCCTTTTCGTTTTTTTTTTTTTTTATCGGAAAGATTCGTGTACACGGAAAGCCTGAAGGATTGATTTGATTTGTGTTTGATCACGACTGCTCAGGAAATAACAATGTCTGATTGTAAGCAATCCACCATAAGGCAAAAGCCTTTACTTCCGATCGGAAGGACTGAGCGCTGATAGTGCCACCGCTGCAGTCTGGGAATTTGAACCAGGAACATCGGGATTACTGAATTCTCATCGATTGAGATACTGCCAGCCAAATATCACAGAAATACAACACAAAAATGTAATAATTTATGAACACGAAGAGCAATTGATTAAAATAGGTTTCGGTAGTAAGTACATGTATATTATTTTGAATCAAATGAACCAAGCTCTAAGTGCTTTGAAAAGTGTTTGGAAAATGGAGGTTAAAAAGACTTGCAACGCCGACAATGAAATATATATATATATATATATATATATATATATATATATAATTCGCACCAGACCATCATAAGCTAAATCCTTGCTTAAATTCATAACAGCTTCACAATTACATGTATGCAGAAAAAGGCTTGATTGCTCAATTAATTTTGAATAGTACATTAACGCCTATGCCTTACGTTTCGCGACAAAGGTAGATGTTCATACCTAATTCAACTCACTGCAACGAATCACGAGTCATAAATTTAATCTCCAAATTTGCTTTCATGTATTCGAGAATCTCGGCATTAATATTTGAAGATGAAAACTGCAATCTAAAGCACATTATCTCAAAGCAGATTTTGTATAGCGACATACATATCTGTGTGCATTGTGATTGTAACAGGACCCAGCGATGATGATGACAGTGACACCTCGGCCCGTGTACGGCGACTCTTTCCTGCCTCTTGACTTTTACAACACGTTCACTGAGGGCGGATTAAACAAGGTTGATATCATGGTGGGGTGCACCGATGCCGAAGGAGCGGTATTCGTCTCACCCTATCTTGCCGGCCTGGAGGAAAAGGGGAAACCCGTTCTGAACCGAACAGAGTTCAGTGAGAAGCTGAGTTTATTCCTTATGACGATGTTTCCGAACGTGCCGCCTGATCCTACAATAGTGGAAACGTCCATGTTTGTATACTCTACCAAAGAACAGGTAATGCTACCGGCAAACATGCACTTTTTACACTTCTTTGATAGCTTGCTTTCTCTGTTGTAGTACTATTACTGTCTTTTTTTTAAACCATTCTTTTGTTTTTATTTTCCCCTTAGGGATCAGCGTCTGAATGCGAACTTTTCTTTTCAATATGCCCACAAGGAGTTATACGCTTAATTAGTATACAGTGCGTATCAAAAAATGTAATCCAACTTTGGAAAGCTACTTTTTCTTAATTGTCAGCAATAGAGTAAAATGTTAGCTGTGAGGAAAGGGGAACTCTTCCTCTTTCCAATGATACCTAATCATGTTGACAGATATCATGCATGACTGCCCACATGAACTTTAAAGACAACAATGATAACTTGCACTTTTTCTCGAGTTTGAGAGTTGTCATGAAGGAACAATGAATGTCTCACTGAATGAATGAGATCTGTCAGTGAAAGTGATCGAAGTAACAGGACAGCCTGCACGATTGCACATTTGTGTCTAGGATTTCTTCTAACCTTTTATGATCCATTACCTTCAACATGGCCACGTTGTCAATAACTTGGTAACTACCACAAAGGCAAACCCATTGTCCATTTCTCTCTTCATATATAAGACATGGTTTGTCTCTACGAGCTATGTGTTGAATATGAACAGAGAAAATTGACTGTGTGGGTTGGCCGTTGTAAGAGTGACCAAGTTATCGGACAGGTGGCCATGTTAAAAGGTTATGGATCATAAAATGTTAGAAGAAACCCTAAACACAAACCCTAAACACGAACCTGCATTCCTACAGGCTGGCCTATTTATTTGGCCACTTTCATTGACATCTATTCTATATATTTCATCCATTCAGTGAAACATCCATTGTTCCTCCATGTGACACTCAAGCCTGGAAAAAAGTATAATTTATCATTGCTGTCTTTCAAGTTCATACTATGTCAAAGTTCAACCTTGTTAACCCTCCGAGAATTCACTGAATACTTGTACTGTACTTCGAAAATGTCTATGATCATTTGTCACTGTTTTCTTGTATTCCGAAGCTCGCGCACCCAGAAAGTGACCACGCGGACAGTGTTATCGATTCAACCTCCGATTTCTTGATGTTGTGCCCAACTATGCATTTCGCAACGAAGTACTCATCGGTCAACCCCACTTACGTGTATCTCATGACACACGCCCCCTCCGCCTCCATTTGGAACAAGGATATAAAATGGATGGGCGCCACCCACGGTGAAGATATTCCCTACGTTTTTGGGAGCGCCCTCATGCGAGCGGCAGATGACGACGAGTCGTTCATGTCTGGGCGATTCACTGACGAGGAGGTTGAAATGTCACGGCAAATTATGAAGTACTGGACCAACTTTGCCAAGACTGGGTGAGTATTGATGTCTTTAGCAGGAACAAAACAACAACAACAACAACAACAACAACAACAAAACAAAACAGAGACAAGAAAAAAGATTTTGCAGACTGTGTCTCTGTAAAATGTTGTCGCGGACTATTTCTGTTACCTCATACTTAGTGACTTTACTGACCACATGTACATAAGTAAGGTCTATTTAATAATTTCATTGATGGACGGTTTGCATTCACCAAGAATAAAAGGCTTGAATGATCACCTAGACAAGCATTCTCAAAATATTGAATGAAATGTCCAAAGGAAACCAGTTCAGTAACTAATCCTGCAAAGTTGTGTGTGTGTGTGTGTGTGTGTGTGTGTGTGTGTGTGTGTGTGTGTGTGTGTGTGTGTTTTGGTAATATGATAAAATGTTTAACCTTTAGATTATAGTTTTGGTTTTGTTTTTCTTTTTATAAATTCTAGTATTCCCGCCGTATAACGTATTGCATCAAGGGTGAAAAATTAGGGGTTACGAATGGAGTAACAACTTATGGTACACTGGCGACTATGAAATACTCTAGTAGGCTTCGGTGGTTTGTTTGTTTGTTTGTTTGTTTTTTAACGTGATTCTCTGAAACATGGCTCGACATTGGTGGTGGCCCCGTGGACAAAATTGGCGTCGGGTCACTAAACTTTCAAAAACATAACTATTGGTGACCTTATCGGACGACTTAGTCTAAAAGATAATCGCTATGTTTCCATTTTTCATTGCTTACTACATATTCTTTCGGGCCATCATCGGTCAGCATCTCTTTTTTCTTTTTTTCTTCACTGATCGAAACGTGCCATAAGAAGAAGAAAAAAGTGTCGAACCCTGCAATAGCAATCATACTCATTATCACTATCATCGTAATTAACCACTGACTGCTTAATCGTTTTATATTTTGATTATCATCACGATATCAACACTATTGATTTTCTTTTTAATCATAGCAGCATTTGTCATTGATTTTGTGAAATCATTACATATTGCAGTTTTTCATTATCAATGTCATTACTGATGTTATGATTACTATGACCTTTGTGCAGGAACCCAAATACTGCCAGCAAGGATGGTGAGCTGGAAACAAAGTACCCGACCTGGCCGACTTTCTCCGAAGAGGCTCCAACAATCAAAGATCTCTCTTTAACCTTTGAGAACATCCCAGAGCCTCCGCACCAGAAACAATGCCACTTCGTTATGGATATCTTCCCCAAAATGTTGGACAATGCAGGTTGGTACAATGAAACAAACAACACACGCGCGCACACACAAGCACACGCACACGCACACAGACACCTACACACCTACACACACTGCAAAACAGCGATGTCTAATCTCATTTCAACATGAAAAGAATACTGTGGGGGCCTCAAGGTACAATATCCCAGATAGTTACTGTCTTCAGTTTCAGAAGACGTCATGCATCAAACTGAGGGACTTTGATTGCATCCTCTATTACCGATTAGAAACAAAATAATTCTTTAATTTTGCAGTCACATTCTTTTGACCATTATGATTCAAGAAAGCTGTTGTGTGCAAATATTTCAAGATTTTTTTTTTTTTCTAGATGAGATCCTCTGCTTATTTCAAAGTAGCTCGCAATGTAATTTGTTCTTATTTTCAATCATTTTCCAGTTGAGCTGAACCGCCTTAAGGGGTTACTGGAGGAGAAAGTCTCGGCTGACAGCGAGAAGAGCTGCGAAGACCCGGAATCCTGTCCTGAAGAATGAAAATAATTCATGCAATTACATTTTATGCACTAGTTACTACCTTTACTACCTGCTTTTAATGAATCTGTGATTAAAGTAGAGAGTAAAAGTTACGTTTAAGAATACAGAGCTGCAAATGCAGAAACTATTAAGACCAGAAAATTCATACGTACATGTGCTATACGGTTCCATGGAATAAGTAGCAGTAATCTTAACTCTCAAGGTCTCACCTATCTCTAGACAAAACACAATATGCGAATAAAAATTATCTTTTTTGACAAGTTGTTATCAATGATACGTCCTTCTGTGATTCTGGCTCTGTCTCTCTGATTTTTTTTTCCCCCCAGCTACTCTTACTTTAACTTTTTACAAGATGGCATTAATACATGTACTCAAGGAAGATATGAACTCGACTTCATTGTTTTTCGTTAACTTTTTTTTTTCCCTGAACATTTTGACGTTTTTTTTTACAGTTGTTGGCAAAAAGGTGTTTCAGCTAAGCATTTTACAGCGCTCACAGACTTTTTCTTCCTCGATAGAAAGCAAAACAAGCAGAAAAAAATGTGATCAAGGAAAACGGGAAAAGCATACAGAAAAAGATCAAAATAGCAAGGAAACAAGGAATTACGTCACTAGGTAATAAGCCAAGCGCCAAATATTTACTCTTAATTCACAAAGACAGAGAAAGTTTGTCGTATTTTTCCTTCTCCACCTCGGCTGAACATGCATAGTGCATTACTACCAGATCTGGCAAATGTGGAAAATCAATAAATGATAAGACAACAAGAATGTTCATAATCATGCACATTTTCACGTTACAGATATAAATTTTTCTTGTTGTCGTCATTATGCTGTTGTAATTATAATTATAGGCAACATTATCATTTATTTGTATTATCGTCGTCATTATCTTTATCATTATCTATAACGATGGTGCTGTGTCGCCTTATTAAGTTTTCCCCTACTGTTATGAATTTATGAACGACGACTTGGTAAGAAAAGAACAAGAATACATGAAATATGATTTTAAAAAGTCCCATCCTTTTCGAGTTGTCACGTCTTGAGCCGTTTGAATTCGAATTGCAATTGATAACAGAACAGACATTATAGAAATACGTGAATGCAGTTTATGTTGAAATAAGGAAGCGCAAACAGAATCTGTTTTAAAGGGATAGTATAGTTTTGGTTGAGACCTAATTTCAGGTTTCTAACATTTTTTTGGTGAGATAATGAGAAACCCCTTATGAAATGTGAAAGAGCATGTAATTCCATGAGGAATTCAATGTTTATTTGATGAAAATTAGTTTTGAAATGGCTGAGATATCCAAAACAGAGCGATTCTAATAAGTGTGGGACCCACACTTTATTGCAATTGCTTTGTTTTACTTTGTTTTTGGATGTTTCAGTCATTCCAAACCCGATTTTCATCAAGTAAACTTTGAATTCCTCTTAAAATGGTATGCTTTGTAATATTTCATAAGTGTTTTCTTAGTATCTCGCAAAAAGTTAAAAGCCGAATTCTCATCTCCACAAATACTGTACCATCCCTTTAACTGACAATCAGACACACGAGCGCATTGATACACATGATAGCGAAAATAACACCGTGTATTTACGAACGCGGAAATGAGAGAGAGGGAGAGAGAGAGAGAAGAAAAAGAAAAACAACATGGTAGACGAATATTTGTAGGACTGAAATCACACCCGCTGGAGAATGAAAATACTAGCCGCCCGAAGAAGAGGGAGAGGGAGAGAGAGAGAGAGGGAGAGAGAGGGTGAGAGAGAGAGAGAGAGAGAGAGAGAGAGAGAGAAAGGGGGGGGGGTAGAGACAGGCAGAGAGGAAGTGTGTTATAGATAAAGCGACGCCTTGTTCAATGCCATTTCGGGTATCATTCTTGTCAATTTGCGATATTTTCGATCCCAAAACCTAAAACACACGACAAATAAGACTTTGGGGATATTCTATTTCACCACCCCATGAATTTCCCTTGTTATGCAACAAATAACGTATTATGGGACTGATTTCAATTTGTTCTTTCTGATAATGGTCTTACTTTAAGAATGTAAAAAAGAAAAATGGCGGATTTTTGTTTTTTTTTAATATTTGCGATCAATCTTTTCACATGCAGAGCAATATCAAACAGACCAGACAGATATCCCTTGCATCAATAGTCGGCAAACTGTATCAACCAAAAATATTGTGCCATACGCTTAAATGAACGAATCTCGCATCATAGGCCGAAGTTGTTTAGAACTCATGCCCCAGAAAAAAATAACATCTCTTTCATCAAATCATTGTTGAATTGTAACGATTTAGAAACTAAAACACACACACACACACACACAAACCAACAAATCAGCTGATGCCCTTTAAACTTGAAAGTATTAATAAAAAGAAAATAAAAAAGATTATCGTTTGTACGATAAGTCTTTGCCCGGCCTTATGGGAACTTATTATTGTTGGAGTAAAAGAAAAGCCTTCTTCACACCTGATATAGTCAAGTTGGAGACGAAGTATAGTTTTCCTTCTATGAAGACATCAATGAGTCATTGTAACAGAATCTAATGTACGCTACAAAGCTTCTGTCACGTGATGCGAAGGGCACCGTCCGAGAAAAATTATGCGTGTATTGTGAGATGCAAAAATAACATCACGGACATTTCATAACAGTGTGAAAGCCAGTGAATATTTTCTACCCTTTAAACGGTTCTTCAGTCTCCTTTACAAATTTGGAAGCATGGCTTTGTTTGCGATTTACATGTCAGACTAGGATGTTCGCAAATTTAAAAACGACAGCTAAGTTAAGTTGAAATGATTGGGTCAGCAAATAAATATATATGTGATTTAGTTTATATTCAACTTCTGGAACTTTAAAGAACATTATACCCCTCCCCCTCCCCCACAGACACGCACACAATGACTCGTTAATCTAGAATTTGAAACAATCTAAAACTATGCATCAGCTATAGCACATGCACATCCAATTGTACATTAATGTTGTATTACACACACAGGCGCGCGCGCACACACGCGCTAAGGGCTTCTTCGTTACACAGTACTTAACAAATGGACCAAAAAATGGACGTCCATGAGTGTCTTTATTTCACGCAATTCAAATAAAGCTATACAGCTGTACCAGCTTTACAATAAAAAATGTGTCTAGACTCTGTTCACTGTCAACAGCATCCTCCGTATTAGTTTAATTATCTTCTCATAGTTACATCTGCTAGAAAATGTCTCTGCAATTTTTCTAGGAACCCTTACAGGATTTCCATATTAAATGTGCAATTTGCAAATGCATGTTGACTTCATAATACCCTGACCAATCTTTGAGGCCTGTTGCCGAAAGCATATCTAAAGAATATTTTGCATTTCATGCAAGTTTACGCTCGGTCGAGGAAAGATGCAAACCAGTGTCTATATTGAATCATATCAGTGCTTTAGCAATGATTGACAGATGATGTCATTGACAAAATTTTGATTTAAACGGTGTATTTTTTTTTTTTTTTTGCGGCTTTATTTCCATATCCGAGAAAACTGAAGAAAAACTGCAGAAAATTTAACAAAAATATATGGAAAGTATTTGTATGCAGTTGCATCACATACTTCTTTTAAGCAGCGAAAAAAGAGCCTAAACTATGCCAGGAAGTGTTCATTGATTTAAACATCATTCAAGAGACAGTCAAAGCTATGACGGGATGTCGGAAATTCCAAGGTTCCAGATGCCATCCTGCAGAGCTTACGGACTCTCTGTCTCTCCCAACATGGCTTTCAGACGAATCATCTCGGCTGTGACAGAAAACATAGAAAGAAGATGATAATAAACTCTTTTAAAATCCGCAACACACTGCTTGATGTCCATGGTAAATTCGGACAAATACGTGTAGAACTGTAAAAGTTTATTCTAATGGAACATACGTAGTGAAAGTTTGAAATTCTTGGCATCATTTCCTATGTTTTTATGAAACAACGATTTGTTTGCAACCTTAAAGAAGTACGAAAATCAAATTAAATTCTTAGTAGATAATATATCATTGCCTCGAAAATCTCCAATAGATCTTAAAAAATGTTTACTATTATAGTCTTTATTAAATGATTTGTTGGTTTTTCTTTTAATCATTTTCCTTCCCAACTTGGTGGGTTTTTAAAGCCCTTTATAGGATATATTGTTCCTCCTTCATTATTGGCTTAACTGTCAAAATAATAATTACTGTTGATGGAGAGGGATACTAATTGATTCAGTCACTCTTACCTGATTCTGCATGAAGCTTTGACAGAATATTTTGATGAAAATAGCAAATTTCGGCTCGCGGATGCCCTGAACCATTGCTAAAAGTGAGCGAGATATTCTTGTACGCCGGCTGGTCCTTTGAAAATCGTG